>NW_010174300.1:0-27441 GCF_000695765.1 Mesitornis unicolor | reverse complement strand
TGCCCCGCCCCCCCCCCCCCCCACACCTTTTCATCCTCCCATACAAAGCCCTTAATACTTAACTTTCAGTCAGTGAACCTGCCAGCAAGGTTCCCAAACAGATGGCAAGTCTCACACATGAGAAAAATTTCTATTTCTAGCCCCATTTTGCAGAACATAAGAGCTCTGGAAGAGGCTTGCTCATGGCCTTGCAATGAAATCACAGAGCTGCCATGAGCAGCTGCATGCTTGGACGTCCCGAGCACTTTGCTCCAGCCTCAAGGCCAGTGTTGGACCTGCCTTCTTGCCAAGAGCCTTGCTGATTTTTCAACCACTGCTATCCAGCCGCTGCAGGAGCACCTGGCTTTGGGCAAGCCAGTGGTCATGTCTTAAAAAATTGAGTGGCCACAGGCCATGGGAGATGAATTTTCAGGCTATGTCTGACCATCAGCCCTGGATTTTGTATCCCTGCATTAGACTACAAGCACGCAGCATAAAGGAATTAAGAGTGACCAGTGTACAACTGACTATGCATTGTCCAAAGTGGAGAGCTGGGCTCTACTCAGATTTTCAGGTTTTTCATTTGTTTTACTCTGACTCTCTGACACATTGAGAGGGTCACGCTGCCAGGAGCAGTGGTCTCCTTCCCTCTCAGAAAGGGACAAGTTGTGGGCACTGCACAGCAGAGTGACAGCTTCATGCTGTCTTCATTGCTTGGAAAATTGTTGTGTGTGAAGCTGGGCAGGTGATGGTCCACTTTGACAGCCTAGCTGGAAACCAATGAGAGGAGGTCCTCAGTCCAAGGTATCAACAGAAAGATGAATGTTCTTAGCCTCTCTGTACATAGCCTGAGTGGGGTGAGAGAAGGGGCAATGACACACCAGAGCTGGAAGAGACTGTCCTAAAGACCATCTGACACATCTCCCATTCCTTCAAGTAGAGAGCACAGCAATGCAGGTCTGGAAAGGAGAGTGGATTTAGAGTTACAGGTGCAAGAAGCAGCTGTAAGCTGCTGGAATAGCCTGGAACTGACCTCTTAAAGATCTCCCGAATAGGCAAGACACAGGCAGTATTGATTGCTTTGACGACCACAGGTGAGTGAGTCTACTGGTTGTACAGTCCTAGCATGAGAACTGTTCCCATGCATGCAAAGCAATATACCTGTACCACAGTAGTTTTGAAGCAGGTGTCTTGTGGGAGTGGATCCTTCACAAATGAGATTTTCCTAGGTTGTTTTAATAAATCAAGAAAGCAAGCATATTCTGACCAGCAATTCCTTGTTATTATTTCAGATAACTGCGAACTCTGCTACTATTTTGGCTCAGCCACCTGCTCGCTAAAGCTTAGTTTGTTGCTAAGTGTCAAAATACCCTAAATCAGAACTGGTGTCTCAGCTAGCAACCAGTAACTCAGCTAGCAGCAGTAACACTAATGAGTCTGCAACATGATTTACATACAGGATCTCAACGCCTGCTACTATAAGAAGAGCAACTATAGAGACTAGTAGGTCTGCAGGAGCACAGACATAAAAATCTATCACGATTCTGCCCCCCCCCCCTTTTTTTTAATACATATGCAGTGGATTTAGAACATTTTAGCATCATATATCCCTGACTGAATTACTGAAACTTTGATTCCTTGCTGTGTAGGAAGTCCTAACTCAAGTCAATATTTTTCAGGCATATTACAGAAATAGTTTTTAGACTTTATAGGGCTTTTTGGTTTTCTGGTTTTGACTAAGATGTTAGTATTTTGACATAGGATGAAGCAAAAGTACAGGTAACTTTTGAAGTATTTGACTCTAGAAGTATTACTGTCAGCAAGTCAGAATTTGGCTACCAAGTTGTTTGGATTAGGGCAGTGTGCCACTTTGCTCCTGCTTGGTTTGCACTGCTTGACTCTGGATTGCTCTTCACAACAATTGGTTGTGAAGCTTATTAGCGTTGCTGAAAAATGTTCATACATGCAAGGGTATGAGGCTCCAAACGTCCGAATACTCATCAGCAGTGACTCAGAGACCAGAAGACATTAACTCATAACAACAAACCATGAGTCTGGTGC
Organism: Mesitornis unicolor; assembly: GCF_000695765.1. NCBI lineage: Eukaryota > Metazoa > Chordata > Aves > Mesitornithiformes > Mesitornithidae > Mesitornis > Mesitornis unicolor. The sequence continues at coordinate 25,401 of NW_010174300.1, read as the reverse complement.
TTCCAAATGCAACCTGAAGCCTGGGGTGGTTGGAGAAATTCATTACATAAACTAGCCATGATGGGCCAGCACTACTACTGGGTGTTGAGCAGAAGGACTGGCAGGGTGCATGGGATATCTGCATACTCTCACCTGGGGTTCCTTTCCCTGACGACACTTGATAACACACGCAGGATATGCTGGCATTCAATTTTGACCTTCGTTATTTGAAAGCACAGAGGGAGAACTAGGGAAAAAGAATGGGTAATAATCCCTTTCCCTTTCTTTTCTTTTTTAAGTCCACAGGCTTGACCCAGCAGGCTGCCAAACCGTACAGACCTGTATTTCCTCTTCTTTCTCTGCCCCAGCAGGAACCATCAATACCTCAAACTGTGCCATGGTGGGAGCCCTGTCTGACAAGTCAGCTGCTCAGCAGCTGGGAAGATTCAGGCATTCACAACCAATGAGCTTGATTCACAGAGGCTGGCAGGCCTGCTGGAGACTGGCAAGATCAGGGCAGAAGGGGCAGAGAGTCTCAATCTAGGAAGACAGGATGACAGATCAGAGCAGGGGAGAGTAACTTACAGCACCCAGGATTGGCTTGCTGGTACTCTAGCAGGGGAAAAGCTACATCTCACAGGGACACTTGATACTTCAGTTGTAAAGCTACAGATGGCTCTGGTTCAGCAAAGCATGAGAACACTTGATGTCTACATATAAAGTAATCATATGTATGCCAACGAGGTGAAGCATGTTCATCATGCCAGCTGTACTTTGAAGAAATAAGACCTCCTAGGAGGAAAGCTTGACATCTGTAATAATGACTCTGCTATTTGTCTGCTGGATGGGAAAAGAAAGAAAGGAAAGAAAGGAAGGAACAAAGAAAAAAGAGAGAGAGAAAGGGAGGAAGGAAGGAGAAGGAAGGAAGGAAGGAAGGAAGGAAGGAAGGAAGGAAGGAAGGAAGGAAGGAAGGAAGGAAGGAAGGAAGGAAGGAAGGAAGGAGAAGGAAGGAGAAGGAAGGAAGGAGAAGGAAGGAAGGGAAGGGAAGGAAGGAAGGGAAGGAAAGGAAGGAAGGGAGGGAAGGAATCCTTTGGGGTGGAAAAGCAGTTTCAAGAACTAGAAGTATTGTGGTTTTCATCTGAGAATGACTTTTGGGGAGTTCTCCCAGTTTGAGGTCATTTTCCATGAAGGAATCAAAAGAAGTCCAACACATTATTTAGATCAGTTAAGGTGGTGGAAGTAAGCCATGCATCAGCACTGCACTTACCCTCAGCACAGAGGAAAGGATGATGCGTAGCCTGGTAAATTAAAGCCTATATGCAGTTTGTCTTCAAGTTTAGGCAAGAAAAAATCCCCCAAGAAATCATAAATCTGTGAAGCAGAAGAAGAAAGAAAGAGGAGAGAAATCCAGTACTCTCCTAGGAAAGCTGCTCCCTTGCATAGGGAGCCCAGCAGGTTTAGCTTCTCTAAGCAGTACTGATCAACATAAGGAGATATTCAAGGAGAAATACTGTTCCCACTGAAGTCAACTTCACTGCTGCTTTGGACTTCAGTGATGCCACAATTTCATGTGTTCTGTTGCAAATGAAGTGCATGAAAATTCAGTGTATTAATTCTACCACAAGAGAATGGGCCAAGAGTATGGAGGGCCTATTCCTTATCCTTTTTTAAAAGTGGACATTCTGCACTGTAGAAACACAGATAAGTACATTTTTGGCATGGTGCTCACAAAGATAGCTTCAGATACAGCCATCAGTGAAATAAAGAATATTAATAATGCCAACTGTCTTATCTATAAAAAGCCTTACTGTAAGAACAGGAAACTAAATAAATTACAACTACCTCCTTTCTCCAGCACCGCATGATGTACAGTACAAAGGTATTTAAAACAGCTATAATTGGATACAGTGTAGTTTGGAAAAGTCCTGAAAGGGCATAATTGCAATAATCAAGGCAATCATGTGGGATGAGACCTTGTATTATAACTAGGCCTGCATCTTGAATTGAAGGATTTCTCTCTCTAAAGCAGAGCCCTGAAAAGCAGGTTGTTTTGCTTTCTGAGACTATGGCTGGTAAGCATGTGAAGCACCAGTTCCTCCATCACTGCTTCATTTCAGATGTTGAAGTCTGGTCCCATCGGATGCACACACATCCTCATGTGTTCTGGTAAGAAGCTGGAGAAAGTGCATGAACTTCCTCACCAGAGCACTGTTCATTCATAACAAAGTCATCTGTACTACTCACATCGATTAGGCAGAGTTTATAACACCAGGCAGAAAAGCAATGACCTAAAATTTTCATGAACTGAGATATTGGTCCTTGAGACATGAATGGAAAGAGAATCAGAAATGCACTTGTGATGATGAGTCATGGGTTTAAAGGGATGCTGCCACGTAAATACTTTTTTCCAGCCTTCCTCATGATCAAGCCTTGCTCTTGATCAGGTCCTGGTCCAGCCACATTGGTCACCCATAGCGAGTCACCAGTCACCTCCTCAGGACAGTCTTCAGACCCGGCGGGAGTGATGGAGGTGAGGCATTCGCTGACACAAAGCCTAAATGGTCACACTAGGATTGAGACCACATCATTGCCTTTCATGAAAAAGATACTTCAACACCAGTCAAGTGGTGGTCAGCTGTTCTGGCTGGGCTCACCATACACCTTGTTCCAGTGGTGGCAGAAGGGCACTCATCCACCAGCTACACAAAGGCTGTAGAACATGTAGGCATCGTGGCCAGGAGGTGTCCATTTTAAGGAAAGGTTTCTACACCGAAGCATGGGGTGGCCCTGCAAGCACTCCATGAGATTGTAGCAAAGCAAGAAATGCTTCAACAATGGTCCAAGAGAGTAAACTACATGTAAAGCTACTTATGCTTCCAGAAGTATCTGCATTAAGACATACACAGAAATTCATGCATTTGTCTACTCAGCTACCCACCAGTGATGGAAGCTATATGAAGGAGTCAAACCGTTCAGTTTCCTGGTCATCCTTATGCTGGAGTATCTGCATGAAAAGTACCAAACCTGCAATGAAGTGTTGGCTGGGGAGAGAGATCTTTGGATGTCCCAGTCAGTCAACAGTAAGAATTTTTTAAAGAAGGATTGATGTGTGATCCTCTAACCTTGGTGCAACGAGAGTGCTGACAGAAAAGCTGGAGCTAACATTTCCTTTGTGGCCTGCAACTACCAGGGGGACCTTCTTCACACAACAAGTACAGAGATCTTTACAAATATCTCACCCCTCCCCTTATCATGGTGTCCATGCAGGCCTTAATAACAAACAAGTTTCATTATTTTGGAGTTCTGTGATAATTCAAGGGAAGAGATTTTGGTCACATCCTTTGCCTAAGTCACAGTACCACTGTATTCTCCAAGACATTGGGCATAGCTGTGTGTATGTCCAGCTATGTTCTGCTCAACAAATGATCCATTGAGCAACAGTATCTGTGTGCTGGGCACCATCAACACTGTGTAGCATAAAGGCCTATTCTCTGTCATTTCATCATGGCACGATCAAGGGACCCTGAGGCAGTCAGGCTGTGACTGACAGGGGGACATGAGGTTTACAAGGCTGCTACTTGAGTTAAGCTGTGAAGAGACTGTTACAGCTCTCACCTGTCTCCAGATGATGCACAGAGGATGGTAGAAAACGGAAAAGCACATTAACTGGGGCTGCTGAGCAGGCCTTCAAATCTGTGAAGTAGGTGAGACAAGAATTTATATTCTGTTACACTGGTGCTGGGCTGGTCCCTCCCTTCATCACATTCAGACTTGACCAAGCCAAAAGCTCAGCTGTGACCTGAGTAAGTTAGCTTGAGGTAGAAAGTCAGATCACACTGGACTGTGTTTGGATGACTCAAGCAGATTCTGTCCCTCTTGACATGGACCTTTATACGGCAGGGAAACTCCTCCAGATTGTGGCAAAGTGTCATGTGTGTCCTCCAGGATGGGTACCATGCAGCCTTTTTTGAAGGAGTGTGAGGGAGGGGAGGGCAGCTGGTCCTCACAGCATGGAGTTACTCCTCCTGTTTCAGAAAACAAAGAGTCTGAAAAAGAGTTAGGGTTTTTTTCTCATAGTGGATTTCAGTGAAGTAAGCTGGCGAATCCAAACAGGTTGGTAGGGAAGAGACAGGAGAATCTGCCGTGTGAAAAGAGAGTGGACAGAGAAGGGAAAGCTGTTAGAAGGAATGGAGTTGGAAGTGATGGAAAGAGAGAGAGAGGCATCTCAAGGGTAGGCAGTAGTATAGGTGTTACTAGTCATGGTGCAGAGTGATATAGAAGGTTATGGAGATGGAGGACTCTGCCAGTGTATGCACAAATAGCATCATGTGCTGCTTGTCCTTTGTGGGAATCACATTCACCAAGAGCAAGGGCCTGCTGGCTTCTGCCGCTTGGGTTGTTAGGCTCCCTTGGCACAGATTAAGGGAAAGACCTGGATGGCCTTAGAAGTAGTACTGGCCTCCTTCAGCGTAGCATCAAGCCCACCATCAAGGTAGGCAGCACTGAGTGTGCATGGACAGTATGGCCAAGATGTGTGCTTAAATTGCCTGCATTCATCAGTGGTGTCCCTCTGAACAAAGAAGTGATGATCAGCACTGGAGAAAACAGTGGTTGTGCCAGCACAATGGGATATGTAATACCTTCTGCATGCTATAGTGTCATTCTAGATATCTTTAACAGCCACAACTTGTGGCTTGAACAGCCAGTGCATGGCTCTGCAAAGTTCATGTGGTCTTGGATCCAAAAGAGGACATGAATACACATACTTCGTTCCCAAAGTGGAGACTACAAGAACTTCTGAAGGCAATCTTTCACATTCAGACATCAGTGGGCCACTGTTAGGACACATGCTGCTACAGATGCGAAGTGATCATTACTGAACATCAGGATGATGCAGCAGGTGATAACAAAGATCTAGATGCCCCCACTTCATATCTTTAGCAGTGACCCACAGATGCCTAAGGAATACATATGGCCAGGGCAAATGCATATGAAATTTTCCACTGACACCTCTCCAGGATTCAACTATTTTTTTGCTCATGGCCTTTCTGAGCTAGAGGTTTCTATGTATACTTAGTAATCTCCATCAGTTATTTAATTATTATCTCAATCTTTTGTGAACTCATGTAAACCATAGGGAGCTTCAGCCTCCTTTGGCAGAGTCCCCCAGGTCTAGTTGCTACTGCACGAAGAACTGCCCCTGCTGATTGGTTTGACTTTGATTCCCACCTGCTTTGTGCCTCCTCACGTCTCTCAGGTGGGGTCTGCATGATGCATGCACAAAGCTGTCAAAGCACGGTGGGTATCAGTCACTTAATGCCAGCAGACACCATCCAGATGCCACACATTAATGCAGTAGTAGTAGCAGTGGGTGTGCCCAGTACTGTAGTGAGCTTTCCAGAAGTGTAGCATAGGGCAGGGACCTCCTCAGCAGATCCATCTTGTGATGTGCATTGTGGCTGCACTTGGGGCAGACAGCTCATGGGAGGTGAGGACACCAGCAGACCCTTGTGGTCATTTAGTTCACTGTTGCCCACCTGCCAACAACTGTGCATTATCTCTCATGGTCTACTGAGACAGTAGTTTCCTGGGGTTGGGACTCTCTTCATGAACTATGTTTTGTACAATATCCAGCACTGCCATGTTGGAGTCCTTGACTTTTTGCTGGAGGATGAGTGGACTTGCAAGGCTCCGTCACTGAATGGTGACTCAGTACAGGTCAAGGGACAAGGGAGGAGGGAGAAAGATTTGAAAATACTGATGTCAAAGCCCTCCCCTCCTCCTCAGGTTCTGTTTTCACTCTAGCTCCCTGATAAAAACATTAACCTAAAAATAGTATAATAAAGAAGCCTTCCACATTGACATGCAGAACAATCTTTGCTCAAAAGCTGAAAGATATCATCAGCTTGTGGAGCCTGTCAGCAGGTCAGCACTGTGACTGAAGTTTATTAACAGGGCTGACAAGGTTGTTCCGGCCTGTCTGTGCCAGCAGCAAATCACAAGGTTTCTAATTCAGAGCCTCTTATTAACAACAGTCCCCATTCCTTGTTTTCATTTGTAAGACTGATTGAGGGCACTGTAAATCTGCAAGTGAGCAGCCCAAAGACTCAAGTTAGAGTCTGGGGGTCAGTCTCAGAGGAAAACAGCTTTATAAGTATGTGTGCTGCCCATGAATCCCCTGGTTTACTGAGATAGAAGCTCCAATAAAAAAGTGCGTGTGAGCTAATACACAGGAGAAGTAGGTTGTCCATGAGTTACTGGTATTTTTATGCTCTCTTGCCTCTAGAGAGTGGCACTCTTGGAAATACATAGCTGTCATGCAGACCTTATCAGATAAAAGGCAGTTTGCCTGAAAAAAAAATTACAAAAAGAAAATTGCTTTATTTACTGAATTCTGGTGCTTTGTACCAGATGACTCATTGTCACATTTCTTTTCCCTCTTCTCACTGAACTAGAATTGTGTAGCATGTTACTTTCATCCATTGTGGCTTGTTGATAAGATGAAAGGACAAATTTTAAACTTTAAGATTATTCTTATCCTACCAGAGATCAGGAACATTAAATTTTTCCCTCTGGTCAGCTGGTTGGCATTTGGAGCTGAGGAGTGCCGCTTAGTATTAGTGGCTTCAGACCTGAAATTTAAATATATTATAGAGTTCTTTGCATTGATTCTGGGACCCTCAAAGTGGGGGGAACGAAGGTCATTTGAAGTCACCAGCTCTGCTTGTTGGATTATAGGCAAGGATATTTGCATAAATATGTTCCTTGGGTAGGATATTAAGAAAATCACACAAATTACAGTTTTGTCCATTGTTTGCCAGAGTCTGATCTAACTCTCTAGGAAGCTGGCAAAGAGCATGCTTGGATTTTCATCAGAATTGGATAAATACTCAGAATACAATGGACCAGCTAATCATTTAGCATGAAGTCAACAGAGCACAACTAGCTTCGATAAAGATGTGCCAATTGACAGCATGTGAGGAGCTGGCAACATACTGTTTCTCAACAGCTAAAAAGGACACTAACTCTACAAGCAGAGGTTGATATCGGGATTTTGGTGTCAACACATTTGGATTTGAGCTGTTTGGGGCAGCAGGAGAGGTGAATAACAAAAACCAAGTGAATATTGTTTCGTAATAAATAGATCCACCTCTGTTATTCTATCATGTTAAGAGTCAAAATCGCAAATATTTGCACATAAGACATTTTTGTGTGTGATAATCTGAAAGAAATACAATCTAGCACAGACCTTCCACTGGAGCATATCCCCCAGGTTTTAGACTAAAAGCAGTAATGTAAGTGTATTTGGCAGATTATGAAAGCTAGGCAGACAAATAGATCAAGCTCTTAATTACCTGTCCTGGAGAATTTCTAGATCCTGTTAAATTGCTTTATTCTATTTTTGCTAAATGGGAAAAAGGTCTACATGTTGGAGGTTGAATTTGTATAGAAATAAAATGGAAAATTAAGATGAGAGCACCACTTTATTATGTATAGCTGTTTTCCTTATAGAAAAGGTAATTAGTTAAATTAATTACTTTAATTATATAGACCCATTATAATAGCTTTTGATCACATTAAGAGCTTATGAGGTAACGTTCACTTAAAAGGGGTCAACACAGGTAGCTATTTGGGCTCAAAGGGGTGGCTGCAGTTAGTGCACAGCAGGATTTTATGCAGATAGAATTAGGATAAAGAAAATTGATTTTTAACCAACCATGAGGACCACAGAAAGAAATTACCACACTCCTTGAGGGAACAGAAGTGAAGTCACCCCCATGGGAAGAGAACTAGACTTCATTTCTCAATGAAGCTGAATTTCACCAAGATTCAATAATTAAACTGCCTTCTTTAACAGTCAGGATATTTGCAGCCAAATGAATGTTTCTTCTCACTTCATTGATAGGAAGGCACATTTGCATTCAATACTCACCAGGGCTAAATCACAGCAGCATTATGCCATTGTATACTTGGAGGCCAAAGACTGCGGAGATGAATCTGAGCACTTGATAGAATCTGCAGGTCAAACCCCACCACCTTCACTCTTGTTGAGCGCTAGTGCCTGTGCCTCAAAAGACGCTGATAATTGCAGTGAGCTCTACCTGACACTAGCTCTTCTCACCAACTGAGCGGAAATTTTGAGTTAAAAATGGCAGCTCCTTCAAGGTTATGTGTTTCACAGGCAGTTAATCTATATTAAGTGGCACCAGTGTATGTTGAATAAAACATTTGGAGCACTTCTTTTATGAGGAACAGCTGAGAGAGCTAGGTCTGTTCAGTCTGGAGAAGAGAAGGCTGTATGAGGATCTTATTAATGTTTATAAATATCTAAAGGACACGGAACAAGAGGATGGGGCCAGACTCTTTTCGATGGTGCCCAGAGACAGAACAAGGTACAATGGGTACAAACTGGAACATGAGAAGTTTCCATGAGGATAAAATTTGAGGGTGACAGAGCACTGGAACAGGCTGCCCAGAGAGGTTGTGGAGTCTCCTTCTCTGAAGACATTCAAAACCCACCTGAATGCTGTCCTTTGTAACCTGCTATAGGTGAACCTGCTCTAGTAGGAGCATCTAGTTGGACTAGATGATCTCCAGAGGTGCCTTCCAACCGCTACCATTGATTCTGTGATTTGCCTTCAGCTCTGAGTCAGTTTGATCTCAGTTATGACAGCCTGGACAAGCTGTCACAGGGAATGGACCACTCACAAATTAGCTGTGTGTAACGGAGTGTTATGAAGAGCTACAAGGAGTGAGAGGTTGGAGATGTTCGAGTTTGCTTGTGATTCACCCAGAATTTACAGCATTCTCCAAGTGAGCTAAAGGCAACCTCTGCAATGCTTCTTTCCTAGAGGTTTTAGGAATTAAAAATAGAGGTGGTGATTTACGCTGGGCTCTGCCTCACCACCATCAATGCTAAGCCTCTCAGCTGTTGCCAGCTGGCTTCTTCTGGGATACAAAAAAGGTGATCCCAAAGGTGGCACTGGCTGCGATGCCAATCACTGCCTGAGGCTGGCTGACAACTCTGGCTGCTGCCTGTGGCACCCTGAGCTTCTGGTGCAGAGCAGAGCCACTGGTTCAAGTCCTGCTTGCACCACACAGCAGGGCTGATCATCCCACTGCTGACCACAGAGCAGACATGTCAAGCCTTATGGAGAGGAGGGAGGAGAGATGAAACAGTAAGGGAAAAGGACTGAAATTAAGAAGAGAGAAAGAGAAGAGGAAGGAAAGGAACACGGAAGAATGTGAGCCAGTTATGGCATTTCAGTGGATTAGTAAGGCGGAGGATAATTGTGTCTGGAAAGAGTTACATTTATTCACTGCCTTTCTAAATTAAGACTTGTAAACTAAAGTGAAGAAAATAATTGAGAGAAACAAGATGCAGGTGCAAAGCAGGAGGCAAAGCGCGGCTGGTAATGAGGAAGTGGATTCTCCTTCGGCACTCGGAGGAACTGTGGGAAGCAGGGAAACCAGGGAAACAGATGCTGCTTTCTGGCAGCTTGAGTGAAAGGTAATGTCAGGCAAGCCAGGAAGGGACAAGACTTGCCACTTTTTATGGTTTTTCAGGCTCTGTAATGGCCTTTTTATCAGACTACAAGATCATTTGAACTGGAGAAAAGAGTGAAAATGGATGTCTTGCTGCTTGTGTGTGGAGGACAGCAGGGCAGCAGCCAAGTGGAGGGACTCTGATGTGGGACCCATCACCAGGAGGGACTGGAAACAAAAACACACTGATGTGAAGAGAAATGCCAAATGTTCTCCCACAGCTTGTGTACAAGCAAAATTGCTCCTCACCGTCTCAAGACCTCTTGAAAATTTGAAACACTGGAAAATACTTTTCTGTAAGATAAGCAAGGAGACTAGTTCCCAAGTGGGAATCTTCATGGAAACAGGCTTTAGACAGCTTTTTAAGATAATATTTCCTTCAAAATTTTAATTTATTATAAAATTATATGAAGGAATTTCCTTCAGAATTGCCCATAGCTGTGTAAGCGGACTTGCACTTCCTCTAGGTCTTCCTGCCCCATGTTCACACCTAATAAAGCAGTGATTGACAGATGTTATGATGAGAAGGCTGTTTTGTAGTCCCTGAGAGAATGGAGGATTAGGTAATAGCCAAGCTGCAGTTGCAAAGCACCACCATGACACCTACTGGACTCATGGCTGAAATAGCCACCGATCGGTCTTGATGAAAGGTGAAGCAGCTAACACGTAGCTTCAAATTCAGACTCTGATGATGTCCTGTTGATCCAGCTCCATGAGCTTCCACACAAACTCAAGGAAGCAGCACGTACAGAGGTGGCAATTACTTCTGTGTGGAAGTTGTCCAAAGATTATTGGAAAACTTGCCATGGAGCTGCCTATGTTCTCTTTCTGGGTTATTCATCATATTGCTATGTTCAAGCACAAACTCACTAACCTCTGTTGTCATAAACCACAAGGGAGATGGTTGAGATGTCAGCTTCAGGAAAGAGAAACACTGACATGTTGGACACAAATTGGATGAATCCTTAGGCCAATGAAGGACTGACATTACCTGCAGACATCAAGATTATCTGCAGAAAATAAGAACTTTATTGTTGAAGACTAAAGGCTGTGGAGGCATAACTCAACTTAAAATGCTGTGTGTCTGGTTTTAGTCTGGACCTTAATGTGTGCCTGTGTCTAACATTGTCATCAGTGGAGCTCTCTGTGCCTGTGTATATGCTTATGAAGCTGCCAGTTTTCAAAGTTTTGAAAGTTAAATCAAGTGCAATACATGATAGTGTTTTAAAAAATTAGTGGAGACAAAATGTAAAGTGGACTTTTAAAGATGCACAGATCAGACAGCAGGCTCCTGGGCTTGCCAACATCAGTGACTTACACGAGTCAGAGACACTGAATGTATGGATTGGTTACATTTATCGGATGAAGCTGCGACACTTCTTGGAGGAGCATTATTTATTTCAAGGCCACTGAGAGGTACCATGTGGCCTTCTCCAAGAAGCAAACATCACCACCCTGTTTGCATCTTCCAGCAGTCATCAACGAATGACTCCGTCAGATTGGCAGCACCACCTGCAGCAGCAGCTAAAGTATGGCTCAATGACTCCTGCAACCACTCTCTCCTACATCCCTTTCATTCACTGCCTTGTTCCTCTTCTTTTATATAATGCTATTTTGCTTGTTAGCTAATAACCATCTAAGTCATCTTTTATCATGTCTGACCCACAAAACATCCTAAAAGTAATACCCAAAGTAGTGAAACATAGTTAGCAGCTTGCCAGAACCCGGAGCAACTGTTGCAAATCTGTGTTTCTCCGGACAAGTTCTTAGAAAAAAATCAGTGCTGAAGACAGTATTCTCCATGATGGGATTTAGTCTGGTTTTGGGGGGTTTTTTGGTGGTTTTTTTTGTTTGTTTGTTGTTTTTTTTTCTCACTTTGTATGTGGTTTGCATATAAAGAGTAATTAGAATGATAAGCCACTTCCATAGGTCAGGAGGGATACACAACTCTTCCCCTCTCCCAAAGCAGGGCAGCACAAGACCACCCCTAAAATCATCAGCAATATAATAAATTTAAAAATTTCCACCTAATTGATAAGGAAGCAGAAAAAAAAGATGCTGATAAAATAAAATTTACCTCCTTACATTTCAAATGCTTTAACTGCTTGGCCCTCCCTTTTTGTGTCCTTCATAAGAAGCTGAAAAATTATTTAATGGTGGCTGTTACTACAAAAGCAAGCCAACAATCACTTGCCGTAAAACCCTGAATCGAAGTTGATTTTTCAATCTTGTGGCAGTAAACCCAAGCCTTTACATGACAGGTAAACCTGATTTCTTCTTCAGCCCAAGACATTCTTTTATCTTCAACGCATATGCATCAAAAGGCAAAATTTAGCCTGGAGTAGCTCTTCTTTTATGATCTTCCCAGCAAATATTACTTTTGTATCCCCCCAAGGCCATCCAGATATCCTGAAGAAATTAGAGACAAAGTTAGAGCAATTCTCAGCTTGAGGGATTAAATCAGCTTGTTGGAAACCCAGGATCAAGGAAGAGCATTTCCTTCCTAACTCTCTGAGCTTCTGGTGGGCTCAGCTCTGGGGCAGGAATGAGCCACTACCCAAGTCATTAATCACAGCTCTTTAGAGGTGGTGTATGTGTTGTGTACTGCATTGCATTGGTATGGGTTCCAGCTACAAAAGTCCAGATCAGTTTTTTCCTAAGTTTCTCAGACTAAACTAATTAACCACGCTAATTTAGATCTCACTTTAAAAAAAAGAAAAAGCATCCCGTGTGTGCCATGACTTTACACAGTTTTCTTCCATTTAAGAAAAATCAGTATGTTAACAATTCAGCTGGTGCAAATTTCACTTAGTGTCTGAAATATCCAGAATGTATTTCAAAATAAATTCTTTACTTCTGTCTCATTTTCCCCAGATGTGAAGAATAATGAACAGTTTTATGACCCCCATCAGCTTTGTGGCTCCTTGGTGGAATTCTTCTTTCCAGCTTTCCAAGTTCAGTCACTTTCTCAGGAAGCAAATTCAAGCTGATAATACTAATACTTCTGTGCCTAGCAGTCCTCTACAGTCAAGGATCTGGAACAGGATTCACAGGAGAGATGTTTGGTTTGGGTTTGCTGGGGAGGGGGGCAGGTTTGCCTCTTGTTGCAAGTGCCATCATAGCCTCAGAATTTTCTAGAGTTTGTGAAACTGTTTCTGTGGTTTGTCACACTGCTGCCTTCTAAGTTTGTGCACCTAAGGTATCTTTACCCTTATGCACTTTGTGGAGCTCATTACGTTAATTGTTTGACCTTTCCTATAATGAAGTGAGCATTCTGCTGCTTGCACTACTGACCTTTCTGTGTGATGCTTCCAGATCTATGGTGGGAAAACAGATTCTCTTGGAAGAGTTACTTTTAATCAAATGGAGCCCAGTATGGAGAGAGATCCCGCACAGATCCCTGTGAATGGTAGCAAATGCCCTGATCTGGTCCAGTCAACCCACATGTGAAAGGACATGAGGGACCTCTGATAGGTAGCAGCTGCTGACATAAGGAAGGATAATGCAGAGAGTAAAGCTGAAGATGGTTCCTTAAAAACCTATCAGTGTTAAAAAGTAATGAATAAATCATAAATACAGTCATAATTTTCAACCCTACTAATTTAAAAAAATACTGCTGTGATTGATGTAGGATTGGGATATCTTGGCCTGAAAGTCACACTGGCTTTAGCAGAGCAAAGTTTAAGATCCATCTTGGAGAGAGATGGCTGATGCAACCTGGACCATCACCCAAAACAGACACTGTGGCCAGTGAAAAGCCACACGGTGTGGCTGGCAATGCTTTATAAAGTGCATTTTGATGAAGTACATGTCTGTGAACAGAAGTAGTAAGAAAATAGGAAGAGGAAAGAAAGAAAATATAATATAGTCCAAGTGCTGGAAGTGAAGCACAGAAAAGAAAGGGGCATAAGTAAGCAAAAACCCATTATTTTAAAGTAAATTTCTGTGTAGGAGAAAGAAAATAAACAAAACAACAGAGACCTGAGAAACAGAAACATTATTTCCTGTTGGTGGATTCTTACTGTTCAAGGAAAAACAAGATGTATTCCCACAGTGGATATCTGTTGGATCACATGAGAGAAACAACCAGCTCCATCAGCTATTCTTCTAGCAGACTGAAATCTGGGATGAAGTATGTAACAAAAAGAGTGACATCCAGGGAGCTCTGTTCTTTAAAGCCTAGGAGCTGCAAGTGCAAAAAATACAAGGTTAAATGTAGGCCAGCTGCAGAGCTGGAGGAGTCCCCAGTGAGCAGAGCACGGGCTAGGATTTGAGAAATCTGATAGCACTTCAGATTTATCTTCCACTTCACTGTGCTGTGTTTTAGTCCCACCAATGTGAAATACAGCTCTTTCCTACCTACCAGAGTAAGCAATGGGAAATAAAGTAATTAAGCACTCTAGTGATACTGGTGGTTTGTGGTATATCAGTTAGGTGATGAGTTATCCCAGAAGCGACAGATCTAAAGAAGCTCTCTTCTCCCAAGATCTTAGGAAAAAAAAAAAGTCCAACCCCCCAAAAAACAGTCTGAAATAATCTGTTGGTAGCCTTTGGAAGCTGCCAGTTAGTCAGCAGCGGAACATTGACAGCTAGGTTTTCATGTTATCTGTGACCTCTTTGCTTGGATAGCACCTGTAAACCTCCTACAACTTACAGCTCTTGAAACCGAATATACTCACAATGCCAGACTTGAATCATACTGGACCTGTTAGGAGTGTGGACTCCTGGATGGGCACCGAGATTAAACACACCATAAGGTGATGCTGGTACAGTGACATAAGGTGAAGCTGGTACAGTGACACAAGGTGATGCTGGTGCCAACAGTGCCAAGCCATCTCCAGCCCAGCACTGTGCCTGCATCAGAGTCTTCTAGCAACAGGTATGGTAATCAATAGAATTTATAACTGTTTTTATAATATAAGAGGTAAATTATGCAATTTGTTATTTAAATTATATAATTACATCTCTTTTTTGAACTAGGAACTCCAGCACACACATGAATTTGTCCAAAGGAGCAGGGAAGGTCAACTCCTCTTCTCAGCCAAGTCTCAGAAGCACCAAGAGGCATTTCATGTTCCCCACAGCTTTGAGGGGATGGAAAGTTTCCATAGCTGCCTACAGAGAGGAGACAATGACATTTCCTCTGTGGTCTCTTCACAGAGGGGCCTGGCTGTGTCTAACACAGCACCTCATGACAATCCGGTGATAGCAGCCCCAGCAGCCCTTGCTGGCTGGCATTGTCCCACTACCAGCAACTCCGAAAACATCAGCATCTCCCCTGTACCTCTCATCTGACACAGTTCTGGCATGATGGACATCTCCTAACCAGGCATACACCACCGAGGCTCCCAGCCATCAGTGGCTACCTGTACCACCACATCTGGCAAAAGCAGCCATATAAGCACATCCAGCAACCTGTTTAACTAGCAATAAACTGCAGAAAGTCATAAGAGAAAGAAACAATCACGGTTCTTCAAGAAAGTTTTAAGCTGCTTGCCCAGCTTTCCCTAATTTGCCCAAGGTTTTCTTTTCATTTGTAAAATTCTAGTACAGACAGAAGTGGGTTTCCCAGCCTGCTTTGCTTGAAAAGGCACAGCACTTTAGCAGGTAGGTAAACTTTTTGTTTAAATAATAGGTTGTTCCTGACAAGCAGCAGATTAAAAGCAGAAGGATGTGTTAAAACAATTACACTTCAGAACTCTTCAAATTAAACAATGCCCTTGTTAAAATATTTATAGGAAAATAATTTTGCAGGAAAGAAAGCTCAATAATCACATTAAAGGCTTCCACACCTTGAGTTTTGAGGTAGGATGCTTCAAAATAAAATTAAAAAACAAACAAAACAAAACAAAAAATACCACAAAACTGAATATCCTGTATCAACAGGAAACACTAGTCTCAATTTTTAGGCTCATATATCTAAGGTTCCTTGTCAGATTAACCTCAGACTTTACACATACAAAAATCCTCCTCCAGCTAGGGAAAATAATTGAAAAATTGCAAGGTGAAAGTAGCTTTTTTTTCAGAAAGTCAGAAAAATGAGGCTTAGCATGTAAAGCTAGGCATAATCTTCACAGTGGAATCACTGGAGGCCTCTTAATATATGAAATATTTTTGGGTTTAAGCTCTATACCTCATAGTCTTGCTGTATTGTATTTATAAACTATCAGACCACTAGACTTCCTATTGTTTTTCCTGATACATTTTTTCCTGTTTTGAGGCTTTCTTTTAACAAAGAGCAGAATCCAAAGCCATCAGAGCTGTAACAGGTGAACAGCTGTCTCACTTTTGAGGTGTGATTCTGCCCTCTAAGGCGCTCAGTGCTGACTGATGCAAAACGTTCCCCAGGTGTTCACATCCAACCTCTCAGCAGCTTCATGACTGAGGGACGAGTGTATTCACTGTGAGACTGGACTGGTGGGTCTGCAAATACCCTTCACCTGCTGGTCTGAAGGTCTTGCGGGCAAAGGATACACCGAGCCACAGCCTCTGCTGTAAGCCATGGCAAATGTCTCTGCTTTTGTTTTCACAGAAGCAGCCCAGTCCCACCCAATTTTTCCTGATGATTTTGCATTGCCCTCATGTTTCTGGTCTTAGCTGGCATCTTCAACCTATCCAGCTGCTTAGAGGTTTCCCTTTATCAGAAGAGCAGAAATATTAAGTGTTTCCTTCCAATGTCAAAACCAGCTTCTCTATAGTCTGGTGCAGGCTTGGCAGAGGTGAAACCCACAGCCCACCTTGCTGAGCTCAGAGGTGAGTTTGCAAAGTGTGTGGTTTGTCCGAGCAGGTCACAGGCATGCTGACTCAAAAGATTGCCATTTATTTGAGTTTTGTTTCTTAGGCCATGCAGCTCAGCCCCTGTTTTTGGTAACAGCAATTCTTGGATGCATTTTACCCCATCACACAGAGTGCTTGGATGCCAGTAACTTCGTTGTACATATCGTATTGTAACGCGACACACTGTTTTAGCTCTTGTACAATGTTCAGCACTTTCATGAATTATATCGATTCTAGAAGAGTCTGATCCTGCTCTTATTGAAGTTAGTGACAGGACTTCCATGAAACCCAATACATGCTACTATCCTTTTAATCGCTCCTCAGAAAGCAATGAAAATATCAAGTGGAAGGAGGCAGACAAGAGAAATGGGTTGCGCTGACTCTGCAGAGGGCCAGTTCAGCCTGATCACAGCCCCAGAACACTTTTGGTAGCCAGGATCAACAGCATCGTGGGGGTGCAGTGGTTATGCTGCCTTCCCCAGGGACCTCTGGCAGGTTCCTGTGAGAGGTCACTCTTCAGCTAGGAGATCAGCTTTGCTGTCCCCTTGCTCTGCAGCACAGCTCAAAACACGGACACAGCCAGCCCACCCCATAGTAAGAAGTCACTGCCAGCCAGCCAACTTGCACAGGCTGAATCCACTCGTCCTGCCCTCCCATTTCCAACATAAGATCAAATTGATCTGATGTCCAGTATCTGCTACCCGGGTATAGATATTTACTGAGGGCAAAAGCTGTATCTCACAAAGAGCTGTATCATGGTGAGAAGGATATCTCATTGTGATATACGGCATGCACTGCTCTAGCTAGTGCAGTGAACCTAAATTTCCCTTAACCATCCTACCCTTCCCTGCTCAGCCTGGAAATCTCTGCTGAAGAATTCTCCTCAAAAGCAAAACAAGCTGTGCATTGCAGGAAACCCAATTATGATACCGGAGCTGGGATCACAGCACTGGCTAAGACTGCTAGCATGAATTTGCTACAGAATTTCCCAAATACCTTTGGGAAAGTATTTTCAGGAAAGTAGTGGGATAGACAATGGAAAATTTACACACCCTTCTTACAATTCTGAGCAAGAGTAAACACCCAGGTATGTTCTCTGATATATTTAAAAGGTTGTATAGGAAACCACTAGCTGTTCAAACATGTAATTATGTGTTAACATGCCTGCCTAACAGGGCAAAACCCAGCAATGATTCAATAACTGGGCTATGGAATGCATTTCTTCCTTGTTTCCCTGCAGACTGGAGGCAGCTTAAACACCTTTATCTGTCTAAGTTAAAGAAAATAAATAAATTAAATGACCTTTTAGGAACCCTTGAGCACTGTGGCAATTTTGTCGTTCTAGCAATCAGATAAACTCAAGAACAATGTTATTTCCTGGCCAGGGAGTATAAAGTAAGCTATGGTTTCTCACATAACCTGCCTCCTTGTGCTCCTGAAACTCATACTGCACAGGCAAGGCTTTTCCCTGATGACAATTCAAAGCCTAGAGAGCTTTGTTTTTCACCCTATTTATAAATAAATACATGCTAATTATGGGACAAAAATAAAAAAATCTCCATTCTACTATGCTGTGCATTTCTGCTGCTTGGCATGGGCAGAGGGTTCAGTGCACTGTTGCTGTGAGCAATGGGGAGGGCTGAAAAGGAAAAATCAATGCCATTTCTTGTTCAATTAAGTTCATTGTGATTCAGAACCACCTCCTCACACTGCAGAGCCTGCAAGAGATCAGTGCTGCAATCACTACCTTTTAGCAGCTTGCTTTCTCCGTCTGGACCTGCACAAGCCACTCACTGGCAGGGCATCACACTTTGCTCTGAGAAAAAGAAAGAACGGGGAAAAAACCACCATCCTTACAGGACCCTCTTAAATACATTGTTATAAATCACGGGTCTTCAGGTGGGCATGTCACAGAAGGGGAGAGAGGGCAGTTTCCTAAATGAGTCGTTTTATTTAGATGTCAAAACTACTGCTGTCTTTTTACCCTTCAGTAAAATGTTCGCCCTCCTTGCCGCCTCACTGCGAAATATCTGCAGTACATATCTTGCTGCTTGGTCTCACTCAGGCTGAGCAGTGTGATGGTCTGACTCAAAGTCTTTTGGAAGTCAACAGAAAGGAGCTGGTGGACTCTGCTGGACTACAGATCAGATCTGACACTCATATGCCCAGGAATCAGGGGTTAGTAGTCAGGGCTATGGACAGGTCATGACAAAGGATTTTTAGGGTCCCTCCCACCCCATTGCCCACTTTAGCTATTCTATGACAACTGTAAAACAGCAACCAAAAAATATGCGTTCGCAGTAGAATGGGGTAACCTGGAGAGTTTCTGATCCTGAGGCTCAGCCTGCTGAGGATGACAAGGTCTATCATGGTGCACAGTGCCCCCTCAGAGCCAGCACCAGCACCCCACAGGCCTGCTCAGCACCTTCCGAAAGAGAAGCCCAGGATGCTTGTGAGCATGTCTCACTCTAGTGACAGGACAGCCAAACTACAACAGCCTGCCACTTTCCAGTCTGCCTTTAATGGCTACTGCCTGCTCCCTGGAATGGAGTGGGCTTGGCCAAGGCCCTTGGGGTTCAGGCCCAAATTACTTAGGTCTAGCAGAGCAAACGGTTCATTACAAAACTCGAAGGCAAGAATGATCAAGGGTGACACAGACAAAGAACAACATCAGAAAGAAATGTAACTCCTTAATGTCACAAGGCAAAGGCCTTTGATGCTCACAAAGGTAGTTTTAGATCCTGAATATGTGTTAGCTAATGGCAATGGGCAAATGATGCATGAAACATATTAGTCCAAGGATATTCACATCACTTTTCAGCTTCTTTATTGTACTGCTAGATCATACTGAGGAGCAAGGCAAGTCTTTAAGGAGGCTGTCAGCTTCAGTTGCTCCGTGCACCTATGAACAGCAGCCACGGAACTGCTCTTGACTTTTCCAGCTGCAATCACCTGCATGGCAGCTGACGCGTAACAGTGATATTTGTGTTAATAATGCCAGCTGTAGCACACACAAGACAAATGTGGCCCAAATGCAGATTCTGAAGAAGGATGTTTTTTAATTAATGTATACTTCTGCTCAAATCATGCCTTTGCTAAACTAGTTCCCACATCAAGAAGCTGGTTTCTACTTAGATTCACAGGACTTACCTCTGACCTTTCCTAGTTTCCATGGTCATAAATATGCTCCTAAAGCTAATACTGGAGGGGGATGAAGTTGCATGTCCTCAGTATTTTTGCAAATCAGATTGCAGGTGCATGTAGAGATCCATCCTGCTTTCCCTTGTCACAAAGACCTTTTCACCTTTGTATACATTCTTCCTCCCAGATTTCATCCTTCCCAGGAAAGTGAGATCTCACTTGAAGTTCTTGCAATGTACGTGTGACTATCAGAACATCTGTCTTGGCAATGTTCTCGTCAGCCCACAATTAATTAACATGTTTTCCTGCTCCCTAGATCCCTAAGTTCCCCTGAAACTTTGGTTTTCATTACTAAAAATTGATGAAGAAAATTTTGAAATGTAGGAGCAGTGTCTTCCCATGACAGCTGGAAATCTGATATGGTTGGTTCTTTAAATATATATTTATGTGGTTTTTTCTAGAATGAATCATATTGACTGTTACAAATAAAAGTCAGGGTGTTATTTCGGTTATTGAAGTCCCACTGTAACTGAAGGTTAATAGCTGCTGTGGTAGTAGATACCCTAAAAATCAATGGAAGAAACACATGAATCAGAAAATCACTCCACTGAGGAGCATCCCATCTCACTGTGGTCAATAGGAGTTGTGGTGTTGATGTCCATGGAAGCAGGAAACAGTCACATGCCAGCAACTTTTAGGACTAGTTATTGATACATACTGAGGATAAAGGCTTTGTGCAGCCAGTTTGTGTTTTGGCAATGGCATTGTTATTTCAGACTCGGAGTTTGGTTCTGAACCAAGATCCAGAACTTAGTTACTGGCATTTACAAGCAGAGAAACTGAAATTATCTTAATACCATGGGAGTGAGTTCAAGGTTTTTCTTGCGAGCTCAGGGTGACTGGTATCTGGACCAAACTGTCCATTATGGACGTCAGAGCATGATGAACAGCTCTAACATGATACAAATAGCTCGTTCCAAGCCTTTCAAATCCTTACATGGTGTGGATTTCACCATAACAAAGCAATCAGTTCACCGTAACAAAGCAATCAGTTCAAGAGCCTCCCCAGGGATGTGGTGGAGTCCCCAGCAATGGAGGTGTTCAAGATGCAACTGGACAAGGTGCTAGGTAACCTCACCTAGACTTCCTTTTCCATGAAAGGTTGGACCAGATAATCTCTGGAGGTCCCTTCCAAACTGGGCTGTTCTACGACAGTATTAAGCCTGAATGCCAGGAAGTGCACTGCTATCAGCCTTTTCACCACCATTTTCCAGGTCTGTATGCTCCCCTCCAGGCTATGACAAAAAGTGTACGGACTGGCCTTAGGTTAATATTTCTTGAAGGGAAATTTCAGTGGTAAAGATGTTAAGGATTGATACTGCTTTCTTCTGAGACTGCTTTGCTGAAACCATCCTACTCTTTGAAACATCCACAGGCACCTTAAGCAAATCATGTGTTGCAAACATAATTGTAGTGGGTGTGAACTCCATCTGTCTAGAGCGGTGCAGGCTCGCATCCCTCCCCTCAGCTTGCCTGGGCTCAGCAGCAGCGCCAGTGCCACGAGCCGATATAAAGGGGTCACGCTAATAAGATGCAGAATTTCGAGTGCACACACAGACATTCTCCTAAAAATGTATCTCTGAGAAGTGCAGCTAATTGCAAACACTACTGCTTCTGCAATAGATAGTGCTTTCCTCACTGGATTAGCTGGCATGAGCTGATCATGGTCTTTTTTAAGACTGCCTTTTAAAAGACAAAATTACTGAAGGACGGACACAGAGTCTGAGTTTTTCAAGTGAACCTTGTGAAGTCTGGAATTCTGGTCTTCCCCTTTGAAAATCACAGAAGCTGTGGCTGAAGATTGCATTATTCTAATCACTTTCTAAGCTTATATCAGATCACTGTTTTCTGTGTCAAATAGGTTACAAATACCTTACGCAGCATTTTCCATTTTTTAAAGATTCAGTATTGAGCAATCACATCCCTTTTACATCCACTCAGCCATATACTTTTTTATTTCCCAGTTTTATATTTAGAACCACACCAACAGTTTATATTTTCAGAAATGTATTTTCACAGACATCAAATGACAATGGCTTTCATGGTGAACTGAAAGCACTATTTTAGTATTAATTTCTAGGCAGATGTGGGGCAAATTCCAGTCTCAGGTGCATAACTTCAATTTTTCTCTGCTTAGCTAAACTCAGACATATCCATCCAGTAACGAAGCCAGATGTCTAACGAACAAGGCCACCCAGAAAAGCTTTAGAAATCTGGCCATTAGGGAAAGGTATTTCTTTAATCCTACCTGTCACATTTTCAGTGTGTTCTCATTATTTTTCTACTTAAATAAAATCTTGGAGGATCATACTGTGAACAGCTCTTCATTTATCAGCTAGGTTTGATATTTGCATGTATTTTTCTGGCTGGCCACCTTCCTCTAGGGAAAGTAGCAGCTGAGGGCTGGGAGTCACAAGCACAAGGGAGGAGAGCCACCTCTGCAGGACTGTAAAGTTATCAGTCTGTTCCTTCTTTTGGGGGGACCTCTGAGATGGGAGGGTACAGAGACACAAGTCACTGGCTCCCATTTCATCTCAGCTTCACTGGGGCTGGATCTGAGGCTGATGGTGAGGGAGAGAAAAAGCAAATAGTCACCTCCTGGTAGAAGAGATGTTACTGCAGGATGAGCTAAGAGCGAATGCATTTTTCACACATTCATAGAAGGGACTTTTAAATATCACCGTGATCACTGGACCCTCCCCTCCAAACCAAGCCGATGCTTAGAATAAATCAGTGTCTGACTGACAGCATCAGAGATTCAGTTTTTATCCCTATTACTAGTCTGCAACCATGAACCGAGGAGCCCATGGCATGAGCTGTTTGAGGAGATATTTTGCATACAACAAAAAAAAAAAAAAGGATGACGGGAAACAGAAATGCAGAGATGCAGCCAGCTTTGCCAGGGAAAGCAGCTCTCTCCGCG
Organism: Mesitornis unicolor; assembly: GCF_000695765.1. NCBI lineage: Eukaryota > Metazoa > Chordata > Aves > Mesitornithiformes > Mesitornithidae > Mesitornis > Mesitornis unicolor. The sequence goes on along the minus strand of NW_010174300.1, from coordinate 2,975 downwards.
ACCTCGAGCCGGCTGCCTCAATTTTGAGGTTCAGCCATGACAGTCAGCTGCAAGCTAAAGGAGAAACACATCCGCTAAACCCGGTGGGTCCCCTTGTGGTAGATGATTTAGATGGAGCTTAGCTGGCTTTAAATCAGCTGCTCAGCACACTGCTCTCTGTGAGAGAGCAGCGCTGCCCACCCAAATACTTCCCCCGCCACTCTGGGCTGCACGGCGCAGCCCACACTGCGCTTGCCGCCGCTATCTCTGTCAGAGCTATATCTGGCCTGCAGTCGTGGTCTCTGTCCGTCTGCCTCCGCCACGGTGGCAGCGAGCACACGGGCCCACGGGATGACACTGCCACCAACCCTCACAAGTGGAGCATGAGGCTGCTGCCAGGACAGAGCCCTTTTTCCGTAAAAACAAGGGCAAAATCGTGCTGATGAGCAAATCGTCCTAGCAAGGGCTGAGCAAGACACTGTCAGAAGCGTCTCTTCTAAAACATACACAGATGTCTTCTAGAGACGAGATGATATTCAAGCACCTTCTAACATCATGTTAAAAAAAAAAAAGAAAAGAAAAAGATCATTTGATAAACAACTGTCCCCACTTCATCCTGCTCCCCAGCTCCCAGCAGAGCTGAGAGTGCTGCTATTTGAGCTGGGCTAAAACTGCTGGCTTTTGTTCAGAATCTATAGTGTGATAGGCCCCTTCCTGAGGCAGGGAAGGTGGTAAGGCTGGAGCCAGGCTTGAATTTCAGACAGAGCTGGGCTGCCCCAGCAGTCAAGAACATTTAGAGGAATTTGGCCAGGCCCTTTTGGCCTCAGTAATTGATGCCTCTGGCTGTTACATTTTTGTTGTCTTCTGGCCAGAAATCCCCCCAGAATGCCAGTTCTTATGAGATTTGTGGCCAAATATGGGGCCAGAGGCTTCAGTCATTTCAGCAGTGATGGACGTAGCAAAAGCCAGATACTACTAAACTCTTCCTGATTGTGCATTGGAAACTGCTCTGAAGATCATTCCAAAGCAGATTTACATAGTGTCAAAATCATGTTCAATGCAAGCTTCTTGGAGCCAGCCCAACCTTTAACCTGAAGCTGTAGCTTGTTTGCCCTCAGAAAATGAAGTAGCAGACAAAACCGTAGCAGATATGAATGTATAAATAAACCAGTACAGTTATCAATAGGGCAGAGCAGTGAAATGAGGAATTCCTCTTGCTGCAGCCTGTACGACCTGGTGCTCCTGCAAGGGTGCCTTGTCCTTCTCAACAGCTGTCACAAGTGGTGGAGATGCCAAGAGCTGGTAGGTGCAATGTTTATGTCCGTGTACCTTTATATCCACATTCCTTTCATCCTCTTCTTTTTTTATGCTGCTAACACACTGGCTGTGAGATATAAAAGATCTTTTGAGCTATCTAACATATCCATCCTGGCGAAAGGGACAGAGCTGCGCATTCTGATACCCACTTCAATCTCTCTGTTGCATTACAGGAGCACCCATCGCCACAGCAGCAAAGAGCTGGGTAAAAGTGTTTGGGCATAGCTCCAGCTTAAACTCAAACCTTTCACTCCCTCAAAAGAGAACATGTTGCACAGTCTGAAGCTTAGCCTTAGCCTCCTTTCTGCCACCAATGTCTTAAGGAGCGTATAGAAGACAATTCTACTCTGGGCTGCAGTTTCATGGCCAGGTGAATGGAAGGACAAGCTGCCAGGGGACACAGCCCCCAGTGCCTGTGCTTTGCACTGCATTCAATACCATGTGTCCACATGCTGAGCTGGCTGTGGGAGCTAGCTGAAAATAACCTTTTTTTTTTTTTATTCCTCAGGTAAGTTTTCAGCTAGCTCTGTCCTCTAATTCAACTCACCATTCATAGTGAAGATCTATAAATAGGAAGAAAAGGTGGAACAGAAAGGAACTGTGGAAAGGTGCAGAGGGGACAAGCCAGCATTTTTCATTTGCAGGCCCCAGCTGACCGGTTACCCAACATTGTTCCTGCTTTCAGGTTGAAGAAACAGAGATTGAAGGGGTTTCATGATGGCTTTAAAAGGACGCACATGCAGGCTGCTTCTGCACATATTAAGCCGACCTAAAGAGGCAATGGTATTCACCAGCACTATTTTGTGAATGGTAGCAAGGAAGCTTTTCATCTTGCCTCCCAGTTTCCTTACTTCCAGTTGCACTGATTCATTTAACCCCAGGGTAATCACTGTCCTTGACTGGTGGGCTTGTCATTTGCAGTCCATGGGGATCATGGGGACCCAGCCTGGCAGCTGTCATCCCTGTCATTGAGGTCTGAGAATTGTCACGGGTGGTTTGTAAAAGACTGGGTGGTAGCCCAGCTGATCCAGAGGTCTTCAGCACTGCCAGCACGGTGGGATTGCAAAAAGGGGAGGACCTAGGACCAGGAAAAGTGAAGGTCAACAGTAGTGCTACCTCCAACCAGTCCACCTTTGGCTCCTGGAGATACTACAGATGGCTGGTGAAGGTCAGGGCTGGGCTGGTGGGGGAATAACTTCACAGTGGAAGAGCGCAGGGCTGGAGTCCATAGGATGGGGTTTTGGCTGGTTACTTTGCACCAGGAGAAGCCCTTGCCAGTACCTTTAGGTTCCTCCCACACTTCTCTCCAGACGGGGACGGTCTTGAGGAGGGTCCTGAGATGGTAACTCAGGCTGCAGGACCACCCCACACCAGGCCCTGTCCTGGGCAGGGCTCCGTGTAGCCTCTGCCGGCGCTATCCCCACCGTCCCCATCGCCGTGGCCCGCCCCCAGGGGTCGGATGCGGTGGCTCCCAGCCGCAGGCCAGCCCCTACTGCATCTTCCCAGGGCTACCCCATGCGTGACCCCTTTCCCCACACCACCCTTTCCATCCCCACAACCGGGGTGCTGCCAGCAGGATCGCGTACAGGCAGCAGGGCCGGGAAAGACCAGCTCCCCCCTCTATGTCGTCCCCCTCCAGAACCTCAGCCTGGGGGTGACGTCATGGTGGGGGAGGGGCG
>NW_010174299.1:0-900 GCF_000695765.1 Mesitornis unicolor | reverse complement strand
GATGAAATATCAAGTGATACTCACTGAACAAAAGGATGTAGTTTTAAAAACAACTAACCTTGTGAATCCTGCAGTGTTTTTGAATACTCCACAGGAGGAGCAGCAGCTGGAGACTGGATTGTAATCATCGAACAAACATACTCCAGTCAGGGGAATCTGAAAGACGTTCCCCTTGAGAAGCCAGTCTGGGAACTATTTACAGATGGTGCCAGTTTCGTCTTGAATGGAACCCGCTACGCTGGATATGCGGTAACAACTGAAAATACAGGGGTGGAGGCACAGGCACTGCCCATCACAACCTCTGCACAGAAAGCAGAATTGATGGCATTAACCCGAGCCTTGGAACTAAGTAAAGGAAAGATGGCTAACATATGGACTGAGTCTAAATATGCCTTTGGTGTAGTCCATGTCCATGGAGCCCTGTGGAAAGAAAGAGGACTACTGTCCTTTCAGGGAACGAATATTAAACATCAAAAGGATATTTTACAGCTTTTATTGGCTGTACAAGAAACAGCACAAATTTCAATCATGCACTGTAAAGCACACCAATCTGGAAACACTAAAATAATAGAGGGGAATAGATTAGCAGATCAAACTGCTAAGAAAGCAGCACTACAGCACACAGCATCACAAATGGCACTAATTCCCACTAGAACTCTAGAACTTCCCAAAGAATCTCCGAAATATTCTGGAGAAGACGATAAATTGGCACAATTGGTGAATGCAAAGAAAAATCAGGAAGGATGGTGGGTTACCAGTAAGGGACAAGTAGTAGTACCTCCCCTGATTATGAGGGAAATCTTGCAGGTAAAAACATCATGAGTGTCATTGGGGTGCACAAGCCCTGGTACAGCTTTTAAAACAAAATATAGTATCAGTAAAAATGTTAGAAATGGCTAA
>NW_010174298.1:0-5990 GCF_000695765.1 Mesitornis unicolor | reverse complement strand
GAAAGGACAAACAATGCTCGGTCTTATGGCTAAATATGTTTGTTCACTGGTCGGTAACTGGGGAAGGTTTCCATCCAAGGAAAACAAAGTCATGAACCCAACCTAACAAACCAAAGGGCGAGAGAGGATTCAGTCTGTGTGATATCAAGGACACAAATCATGTTAGATTACGTGCTAACAAAGAGACGGCTCAGAGCTTTACAGACCAAAAATTTCTCACACTTATCCCCAAATTCTCCATGTTTCTGGCCTGGATCCTCCTCTGGGCGCGGCTGCTTCTCACCAAAGTAGAAGCAGATTTTGGCCACCACGCCGGTTCAGCCAGGGTCAGAAAATCAGTGTGGATGCAGGTTCTACAGCGTCCCCCTCCCACTTGTACCACAAGTATGTGAGGTTCTAAACCATCACCAGCATTATCACCAGCATCACCACTGTCAGCATCACCACCATCATCACCATCACCACCAGCATCACCACCACCACCACCACCATCATCACCACCAGCATCACCACCACCACCACCACCATCATCACCACCAGCATCACCACCACCACCACCACCATCATCACCACCAGCATCACCACCACCACCACCACCATCATCACCACCAGCATCACCACCACCACCACCACCATCATCACCACCAGCATCACCACCACCACCACCACCATCATCACCACCAGCATCACCACCACCACCACCACCATCATCACCACCAGCATCACCACCACCACCACCACCATCATCACCACCAGCATCACCACCACCACCACCACCAGTATCATCACCATCACCACCAGCATCATCACCACCAGAATCATCACCATCACCACCAGCATCACCACCACCACCAGCATCATCACCACCAGCATCATCACCACCAGCATCATCATCACCACCACCACCATCACCACCACCACCACCACCAGCATCATCACCATCACCACCAGCATCATCACCACCAGCATCATCACCACCAGCATCATCACCACCAGCATCATCATCACCACCACCACCACCATCATCACCACCAGCACCACCACCATCACCACCAGCATCACCACCACCAGCATCATCATCACCACCACCACCACCACCATCATCATCACCATCACCACCACCAGCATCAACACCACCATCACCACCACCACCACCACCATCATCATCACCATCACCACCACCAGCATCAACACCACCATCACCACCACCACCACCACCATCACAACCACCATCATCCCTGGGATAACACTTTTTCAACTGGACCGCACACCTACCACACAGGCTGGGATAGAAAAGACCAAGAAAAAGCAAAGTGTGCACTGTTTTTTTAAAAATAAAACACAATAAAACCCTCATAAAGTTGATTTATTAAACGTGCCAGGCAACTTGGAAAGCTAAACCAGTTTTAATATCGTGATGATTGAGTATATTTAAGAAGAAAATGAAAGGGAGGATGATTTTGCTTCAGAATTTGGTTAGATAAAATCTAGCGCAGAGCTCGAAAGCTCAAACAAAAATGAGGAATAACCTGCTAATTGCCTAAACTTTTCCAAGTTTTTACTCGCTCAGTGGTAACAAAACCAAATGGTCCCAAAATGTCTTTAATAGGATATAATTTCTATCGGTCACTTATGACTAACATAGCTACAAGTATCATATTAATAAATTTTGGGGAATAGGCAGATTTTCGTGTCTTTGAAAGTTCTGCTTTGAGTTCCTTTACCGGCATTATCGTCTATTTTTATAAAAGCCAAGAATTTCAAATGAAGAATATTTATGGGGGTTTATTTAATATCTACGCTGTTACTTTTTTGATTTACAGGGCAGCGTTAGAATCAAAAAATTTCTTTTCAAAACTTCTGGATTTTGAAATATCTGGCTAATGAGTGACTAATTGGCGAGGAATTTGATGACCCTGCTATCCCAGGTAAATAGGAACTGCCCGGATACAAAATGTTCCCAGCAAAGTGTCCAAGACTGCTAAAACTGGCTCAAAACGAGCCGCGTGTTTTTGGAAACACGATGCAGAGGACGGGCTCCTATGGGACAGCCTGGAACGCTCAAAGGTTACGAAAGTTTTCTTATACAACGAAACCACCTGCGCCTTTCTGTGTAAAACGCATCATGTTTTCAATTTAAAGAGACACCTAAAGGGTGGTGCTTGGTATCATCTTTTCTTCTATAGGTGCCTCCGTCGAAGTGGAGAATTTTGTGGGAACCTGAATGAAAAAAGCTGAATAAAATAAAGCAAATCCAACGAGGGGTCAGTACCAAAGCCCTGATCTGATATTTGGAAGCACTGAACTCACATTCAGTATTGCTTAGAGGGAAAAGTGAAGAGCAAACGAGTTCCTTTTGCCTCCATAAACAGGAAAAATCATCACAGATAAAATTATGTATGAAACACTTCTTTTACACAGCATTCCCAGCTACAATAATGTGGTTTTTTTCCCCAGTATTTACCTTTACAACCGAAGAAAAAATTATTATTTCACCTAGTATCTAACTCAATAACGCCGAGTATTTCTACCGACTTCGTAATTTACTGCCCATGTTGTGATCACAACCTTTTCATTAGCTTGTAAATGTGTAAGAGTGAATTCAAAACAAGGATGAAGATATTCCAAAGCTGTCATGGATATGTTTTTTTTTAAATAAAAACATTTTGAAAGCAAGTGTTTCTTTTAGCTGAAACCAGATACCTCCACGTTCCTTTACCTCTTTTCTACGCAGCTGTGGGCAACTGCTACGAACAAACTGAATGAAACACCCTGCAGCTACCTAACAAGAAATAACATCTGAACATCTGAACTAGAAATAGTTAAAATAAAATACATTAAAAGATATCAGTAACCAATCTCAGGTTATTTCTGCTACCATTTGGTTAAGGCTTCAGAAGGGATACAGAGAATTTATGAAGGATTTCAGTTTACTTTGTCAACTAAACTAAAGCTTTCCTGAAATGACTGCATTTGCAGATAATAAAGAAGAATTCATTTATATGAAACATAACAAGGAAATCAAATCCATCTCCAAACTTCTGGGGAAAAAACCTCTCAGAAATATGTCAAGGTCCTGCAAGAATCCCAAAGCACTTGAACACAGTTGTTAACTCAAAGAACTGCACTGAAATCACAGGTAACTGTGAAAATCCAACAGTTTTTATATAAATGGCTCAAATCTGACACTGCTGGGAGGTTTGGAGAGAGTTTTCCTATGTAATTCTGTGCATTCTGCTAATTCACAGAAGAAAAATGGGAGTTTTCTGTTTAGTCACCAGCTCCTCTGTAAAGCAGGGCTCAGAAATTCATAATTCATCTTAATTCCCTACCAACTTCAGTGATGTGGGGAAGTCGCTGCTTCCACCTCTTCACCTGCACTGCCGGGCTGCTCCTACCTCCTTCCAGCCAAATTTGGAAAATGAACAGACCTGAAGGTCTGAGAGATGAAAACCACAGCTCTGCGCTGCTACAGACCCCTGGCAGCGACTGCACTGCCCGAGCTGCACTGAAAAACAGATTGAAAATGGGAAATAAATCTCTATCTCCCCTCTGGAAGCAGGCAATAAACTCGAATATGAAATATTAGACAGGACGAGCTTTTATGTCTCAGAATTTCCCCTGTGCTTTGTTTCTCTGAGTTTTTATGGGATCCTATGACTCTGAGCTTTGCCTTTTGAGCGTTGGAAATAATCACACAACCACAGGGATTTTGGTTTGCAATTAACCACACAGCTAATTGGCACTTCAGGAGTCAAAACCTTACCACTAAATAGTAGGTGCACCCAAATTCGGCTGTCTTATTGTACAACAACTAAGACAGCGTCCTCATTAATTGATGCACTTCTGAAATTACAGCATTAGGACCTGGTTATAATATAGAATATTATTCAGTGCTACACAGAATTATTCCGCGCTCAATCCCTCGAGGTCCGCTAAAACGCGAAAGGTGGAGTAACACCAAAAGATCATTAATAATAAACACGGCAATTAGCGTCCAATTGCAGATTTATGGATTTTAAATCACGCGTCATCGAGCAAGAATAGTATTGCTTTCAAACTGGCAACGCTGTGTTCCTTACACTATCTCAAATGTAATTTATTATTCTGCTAAAGAGGAAGATTCAGCGGGCCACGCGTTCTCTGATGGGGAGCGAGCCCTCTCTTCAGCTGCACGCAGGCAAATTTTAGTGTGCTGAATATGATTATTGAAACATTTAATTCACAACCTAACAAAAAAACCCCAATCCAACACCAAACCTGTGCAGATCCAACAACAAAAGCCTGACACACGTAAATGTAAACAGGAACCAGAAGTTTTTCTGCTGTTTCAGACGTTCTCAGACACATCAGCCGTATTTGCTGATGATGTGGTACATTTACGTACGCACGCAGCGGGGTTTTCTAAAGATTTCTCCTAGAAAGCATCTAAAAAAGCACATAAACTTCCACCTTAAGTCCCCAGAAAGAGCCCATGCTTTTCAAAACTCAAAATGTCAGCTCTGTTTGTGAAATCTTTCCTTAATTTACCAGATCTTGCACTCTAAAACTTCATTTTTTAGCCTCATTGCTCTGCTCACAAATCTGTACAAATTTTTCTTCTCATCAGTTTTACTGTATTTCACCTTTCCTATCATTTTCCCATAGTCTGACAGTCTCTATAACTTTTTTCCACAACATCTCTCCAAAAGCAAATACACCAAGGTTCATAAAGCGCCTGTTGTAGCCAACACCCTGTTCTTACGCGTTCTACAGCATTGTAAGTTAAAAAAAAACCCCAAACTTGTAAGAATAAACGGGATTTTTATCTCCTGCGTGATTTATCTTGCAGATATCATTTTCCTCTCCATAGGTGACTTGAAATACAGCAAATAGAAAGGCAAAAATCCAGAGCTGATCTTTTCGGGACATGAAAACCCCCTCCTCTCCCTCAGCTCCAACCTATAAAAATCAGTAACAAATGGTTACATTTGTCATACAGCAAAAATACTTCCAATATTCTGTTATTTTTTAATATGGCCTATGTATGTATATATATGCATGCACACAGACTTCACTAGCTTGGCCAATTAGGGAAAGTGGTTCAATATGCTCTTAATTTCTCTACAAAAATCAGAATTTAAGTCCTTATGTTGTCAGCCGTGCAGGTTTTGCCAATTTGAACCCATTTCTACCTCCTCCCAAAACCCAGGGGACACTTCACACATATTTCATTCCTGGGCTCCGAATCCTGGGAGGACGAACGAGGGACTGGAAAAAAGGGTTTACACGGAATATTTGGGAACGCTTCAAATTTGAACTGAGATAAGGCAGAAAGATCGTGGCCAGGAGCGGGACTGCGGGATTTTGTCAACTGCAGTGGAAAATAGAAGAAAAATATAAGGTAATCCACCTCTAATCTCATCGAAATAAGATTTGTGTTGCTCCAAGCATAATACAGCACTTTCGATAAGTTACAAGATATATATTGCATATATCTTAATAAAATGCAATGCTGAGCCGCGTATCACACAGTGACAAGCAGTAACTAAACGCTGGATTGAACTGTTCACGACCATTTATATTTTATATTTATACTGATTCAATTATTAATGACTATCGAGCCTACAAAGTAGAAAACACTGCCTAAAATAATGAGACTTTTGTAGCCGGAGCTGAAAACTTCAAGGTTTGATCCAGGTCTTGTCAAATCAATGGCAAATTTCCCAATAGCATGAAACGAAAGCATGAAAAATATAAATAACTGATATTCCCTTTGAATAAATAATTCAGCTGCGAATGTGAGTAAGAGCCGCGTGAGCCGGGACACTTGAGATAAGCTGGGGAAAGCCAAGGTGCCCTCCCCAAAAGCCGTGGTAGCATGAAGTCACCTCTAAAATTAAGGTGAACACGGAAAATTGTACCTTATCCAAGGCAAAAAAAGCATTTTCTGCAAGCACGTAACTATATCCTTCTCCTTTAAAACCTCCACTCTGCCTCCTGATTCCTCA
>NW_010174297.1:0-1369 GCF_000695765.1 Mesitornis unicolor | reverse complement strand
ATCCCCTCTCCCGCCGCCACAGGATTTCAAATTCCAACAGCAGCCGCGGCCCGCGAATGAGGAAGCGGCATTCGGAAAGCGCCCGCCAATCAGAAAAGCGCCCTGGAGGGGGGCGGGGACAGCCGCAAGCCTTGGTCGGTGAGCCCCTGCGGGAGTGCGTTGCCGCGCGGAGCATGTCGGGAAGTGTAGTGCGGCGGGGCCCGCCGTGGCGCCGCGTTGAGGCCAACAACGGTTGAACGCCTCAGCCCGGGGGCGGCCGGCAGCGAAGTCCTGCTTCGGACCCACGCTCGGGGAAGCGCTGTCTGGCTTTTTGGGGAGAAACTCCATGTTTGGCGTTTTTCGGGAAGAATAATGTGAAGTACCTGTGGTGTTGGTGCTAGTCCAAGATCAGTCCCACAGGACTGAATTGTCTCGAGGTGTAATAGGAGGGTAATTATTATTTGTTAATCAAATCATGCAACACTGTATAACCGAGAAACTGCAATTCAGCAGAACTGCAATTGAACAAGTTCCTAACCGCAACCAACCTGTGAGGTCAACATAGATAACCTTTTAAGGCTTAATCCCCAAGTATTGTGTAGCAGAGGAAAACATTGCCATGAGTAGGTAAGAAGGTCATAACCGAAGTGCTGAAGCCGCCTTCTTACCCCACCCCTGCGCCCACCAGAAGACAGAGAAAGCCCCCCTAGCAACAAGACGGCGCAGCCGCACAAGGAGAAGGAAGTTACATGTATACATGAACTGAAGGGGGATAAAAAGGGGAACCTTGTGGAACCGAGTGCACGCCGTCGGCGGAGCTGCGACTCCCCGGCCACCCAGTGCTGTTTTGCTTGCTTGCCGCTTACTCAATAAATTCTAATGATCAACGAAATATATTGATGGGTGCGATTTATTACCTCAACTTATAACAAATTTTGGTGCCGTGACTTGGATACAGGTAAACTTGGCACGGGAATCTCACTCTGGGGAGGCGCCCTATCTTCGGATAGCCTTGGAGTGGGAAGCTCCCTTGTCAACACCTGTAATTCCGGACCCCGAAATTCGACAAGCAAGCAAAAGAAACTGCAGGACCCCGTAATTTTTGTGCACGAAGATCCGAACAAAGACTCAGGACTGAGTGAGTATCAGGCGATTCCGTTCGATCAGAGTGGGTTTCCCGGAGTCTTGGCAACTGAGACTTCCCCTAGGGACAAAGCGAGTGTGGACCCTCCAGTAGTGCGGTTCTCATAGCCCACGAGGGCATGAGCCACGACCGAGGGAAGCGTGTGAGTGTGTGACTGAAACGGAGACTCCGGAAGATGGGGCAGAAGAAGAGTAAGCCTTCTGACTCCATGGGCAGCAGCAAGAGCAGGTTGCCCGAGATACCCCT
>NW_010174296.1:0-642 GCF_000695765.1 Mesitornis unicolor | reverse complement strand
TCCACTCCTCATTGCTAATCTCTACGGAGGTACAAATAGAGCGAAACACCACTAACCCCAGTTTGATAGGTAAGAACATAACCAGCACTGCTTTCAGTATTCATCAGTGCCATCCAAAGTTGACGAAGTAATTCCCTCTTTCATTAAATACCAGCACAAGTACCAGCTTAATTACATGGATGGGTCCCGCTGTTTGCATGGCACAGCCTAAAACAGACAGAAACGCCATTGAGAAGGTAAAGCTTTACATGTGATTTCCCTATTACACAGCACATCTACAAGTCACCCACTCTTATCCAAACGCATCCTCGCACCGCGCTTTCACAGCATCTCGCGATGCAGCCCTTCCAAAGCTGTCCTTGAGAACGCGCCTCGTCAAAACTGTTACTATTTATTATTTCTACGCTGGTTACGAGTGCTCCAGCTCCTTTTCAATAATGCATGAAACACCTGCACTGTCCCCGGTTGCTCTACGGTACAACGTAGGTGTGAATCAACGCCGCGCTGGGGTTCAGGGTCTGCTCGATGAACTCTCCCGGCCCTTTCATGCTACTTTTTGCTCTTTGGCCAGTGCAGACGCCAAGTTTGGGGAGGGCAGGGTCTGTGAAGGTCACTGCAAACCATCCTGGCTCTTCCCGTCCA
>NW_010174295.1:85641-88338 GCF_000695765.1 Mesitornis unicolor | reverse complement strand
TCTGTGATTCTGTGATTCTGTGAAGTGTGACAAATGAACCACTGCATGAGTTTAGTTTTGCTCGGGCTGTAGCTTCCTGTAGCCCCTGGGTGACAGCCAGCTCCACTTCACTGCAGTTTCTGAACAAGTGAAAGAGCCTGCCTAAAAGCATGCTACAGACTGTAAATCCTTGCTAAGAGTTCACAGGTGAGGTAGTCAATACTGGGTTATATGATAAACATTATATTTAGCAGGACAACCTTCTTGCTGCTTTGCTTTGCAGGAAGTACCTGGGGAAGGGCTGAAGTTGGAAGTGCACTTGCAGTGGGGGTAGAGGGGAGGTGAGGTGACACTGAAGCAGAGGGTGAACGTGAAATCTGCAGGCACAGCAGTGTCTGATGCTGCCTGAGAGGAGACCCCAGTTACAAGTGTCTCAGACGATGTCCAGAGGTGAAGATCTGAATGCCACTGTCAGAGGAGGAAGCAACCAAGAGACAAGGTCTTCCAGGATCAATGCTTGTTGTTCCAGACCATGTAGGTACAGATTGAAAATGGGTGTTGGGAAAGCACTAATGATGGGAAAGCTGTGCCCCATGGCCCAGGCGCCAGCATGGGATTCTGGAAGCTTGGGTCCTGTAGCTCACCTCTACATCTGACCTGCCACAAGGACTTCACATGAGCTCATTTGCCTTTATGCTATGGTATCTACTTAGCTAACAAGCATCCTAGAGTTTGTGATGTTGCCTTTGTGTGTGTGTGTGTGCCCCAGTGAGATCAACAGATCCTCAGATCTCAATGCCTTGCAGCAACATAAATGATCCTAACAGGAGGAGGAGCGAGAGGCTGTGGAGTTCTGCTTCCCCAGGTCCCGGGCAGCTGTAATCCATTACAGATGACATTGTAATAAATGCTGATCATTATTTGTTAGTGGGGGAGAAGTGTTTGGAGGTGGGAGGGCAATGTGTTCAGGCTGAGTGCTTTGAGCCGGTCGCTGAGGAAATGCTGGCAAACCTGGATGGTCTGAGCATGGGGGACACCTTTCAAATCATTACAGGAGTCCCACCTTGCTCATCAGGAAAGACCTACCAGTGAGTTTGTACTCCTGGGATTATTTATCCCTGACACTCTCATGCTTGCTCTGGCTGTATTTTTCTGGCTTTTTAATTTGAAGGAATGTGAGGAGAAGGGAGGGAGACTAAGAGTCCTCTGCACATCAGCATGGCTTTGCCTCCACAGGTTTGAAGCTATACATATGTAAGAGATGTGCCTGTACCCGTATGAGCAGATATACATTAGCCATAGGTTTATCTAAGGGATATTATGTGTGTAACAGCTCTGACAGACTTGAATTATTGTTCTTTCTCATTAGTAATGGTTAGAAATTATAATTTCTATTCTGCAGATTTTTTGACCATTACAAAATTTTGCACCATTTTGACACCAAAGTATTAACCTGAATTGCTGTCTTATTTTAAATTACAGAATGGATATACTGGGGGGCTTTGTTGGGATAATTCCACGAAAGTTCATTTCACCAAAGTTGACTCAATAGTTGAACAGAACCTACAGCTACTTAGAGAAAAATGCTGAAATAACAGATCTTAACTTCATCCTCCACACAGAATATAGAAGACTTATTTGTTTCAGTACATTCAGTTGCATCAGAGCTAGAAATTTTTGCATGAAATATTTAAAAATTTCAAAAGGAATAATTCTTCCACCCAGGCTTTATTATATCCTGCAGTTATAACAAGTGTCACTGTTGCTAGTTTGCATATTTTTTATGCTTCTCCTTTTCCCTTGCACATGGGCATTAGTCCACAGGCACCAATATTCAAGAAGCAGGGCCAAGAGAGAGATCATTTAAGAGACTTAGTAATCTCTGAATAGACTATTTTCCCACAGTGGTCCAGCTCTGACTGGTGGGATGCTCCACAGTACTCCCATGAGTACATATTTGTCCAAATCATATTCGTACATATTTGTCCAAATCATATTCGTACATGTATATTCCCACATAATATATCATTATTCCAGAGGACCATTTGGTTTTGCCAACTTTGGCTCATTTTTCAGTACATTTTTGACCAGGGGTTTGTTAAAACTAAGGAATGATACCCAAACCATACCTGCACATCAGCAGCATTTACTGTTCACAATGTCATCTTCTATTGTCTTCAAGCAATTGAGTAAAGATATGGGAATTGCACCACAGCACTGGGGCAATGTGCCACAAGTTGTCTCTGATAAATGTTTTATCAGATAAGCAGCATGTTGATCTAAGAAGCTGTCAGAAAGAGAAAATTTGCTAGATAGCTTATGTCCAAGGAAAACCTGATCAGCTTGAAACTTTGGTAATCTACTTCCAGCAGCGGCCAAGACTCAGTGTTTAAAGATTAAAGAACAAGGTTGAAAAGAAAAACCCCAAACATAATGCGTCTGGAGAATTATGGATTCCTCTTACAGGAAAAGGCACTACCTCTGTTGCTACTTCTCCTGGTAGGGTGCAAAAGGTGTAATAAGGTCCCACCAAGTAGAGGCATGGAAGTAGAGAGAGAGCACTGGTGGGATAATGTCTCTTGGTCTGGGTGTCCACACTTCCAAAAACACCCAAAAAAGTGGAGGATGTGCAGGAAAATACAGATCAAAAGCACCATCTCTCAGTGTTCAGTTTTCTAAAAGAAAGAATTTGGACCATCAGACTTGCTGACGTTACAA
>NW_010174295.1:0-85610 GCF_000695765.1 Mesitornis unicolor | reverse complement strand
AGCAGGAAATCGTGTCATGTAGCAAAACCCTCCTCTTGTTGGAGAAAGACGCAATATAAGTGGCTGGAAGTTGAAAACAGATTAAAAAGAAAGAAACAACAAAAAAAGCAATGTGAGAACTGCAAACTATGTTTTTACCAATGAGGATGAACACCATGCCAGCAAAGGTGCCAGTCTTGCTGGTAGATGTGTCTCAGTTGCTGGGCTCACCAAGGGGATCAAATGCAGGGAGGACCTGTGAGGCCAATGCTAGGTGGGAGGCCCACAGAGCTGCACTGCTGGCGCCTTCCAAACTTTCACAAATAATATAGGAAAGACTGAAACTACTAACACTTGTGTTTAGCTGCTGCTGTCAGTAGTCACCTGTTACGCCATTTTTCCTGATTTTCATTTTTCATAATTATTTCTATTCCTGTAGGAAAAGCTTTGGAACCTCACGAGCATCTTTATCCACTTACTTCAGCACACATACATACAATTTTTCACAGCCCAGACCACCCCCATCCACTTGCTATCCCTGTAGCTTTCCAAAACTGTTGCATTTCCAGATGCTAAACACTAACCACCAAGCAGGGAGGTGTGTATGACCACCAGAAATAGATCTTCTACATCCTACGTTATGTCATGATAAATGATTTGCCATTAATGAGTTTCACAAGGACTAGCAGGGTGGTGGTCACAGGGGTGGTTTTCAGAAATCCAAATGGCAGCTCTTTGAGGTACAGCAGCCACAGACACCAGTAAAGGTGTGTGCAATGGTCAGACCTGAGAAGCGACTGTCCAAAAGACAGAGTAGCAGAGAGATGTAAGAGACAGAGGGCTCTGAGGTCAGCTTAGGCTAGCATTACTTGAACAAATCCAAGCTGTACAAGAGACTTGTTGGTTCAGGGCACTTTTTCCCCCTTTTCTACTTTCTTTTTAAATACATCCTCACCCATAACATATCTTTTGTTTTTCCACAGTTCTCCCAGTCTGTAGTTCCCATCACTAGTGTATTATTTCTCTGCTGCTAATGAAGCATACCTCAAGCAGAGGCAGCACTGGTGGGGCTCATTACAAATCAGCACTCCACAAAGTCAATTAATGCAGAGCTGGCCCTGCATTTCCTGAGGGTGGGGTGGGGTTACATCCCGGTGCTTTCAGTAGCACAGTTGATGGCACGACACTTTCCCGGCTGGATCTCCTGAAGGTTGTGACACCCAAGGGACGGTGGCAGAGGCAAGGCTTCCCCCGGCATTCACACAGAGCTGCTGATTTCTTCAGCCCCTTCACCCAGCCTTGCCAAAAAACATCCTCCCTGGCCAGGCATGTCATATTATGACTAAGGCAGAAGGCTACAGGTTTAGTCAGTCTGTGTACAGTTTGCAATTATTCAGCTGTTTTAATGAGAAGAGAGACCTTGAGGCCCGTGATGTCAGAGATAAGGAAGTGTGGAAAGCAGCAGATGTGTGACCTTGCTGCTCTGCTATTGCTTTCTCCTTTGTTCTGTGTGCTGCAGCTCTTCAAGGTTTTAATACCTGGAAGGGGTGAGGGGAAGGTGAGATACAGGTTTCACAGTAACCCAAACTCCTGGTTTGTGGAGCAACCCACTGACTTTTTTAATACAAGCCACTGATGGTAACCAACATCCAGCAGCTGCTTGAGAGTTGGGATCTTGCAGGCTGCAGCCCTTTCCAGTACCTGGGTATTTGTTCTCACAGGTAAGCCGGATAAAAGTTCTCAGTATTCAGTGTTTTCCCGGACAGAGAAGTTTTCCAAAGGAAAAATTTCAGTTCGTGGTCACTGAAAGCCTTTTTCATACAGAACAACACCTCCAAATACGTGAACATGGTTGACTGAAACATTTCTGTTTGATGTGCATTTGTACCCTTGGGCCTAACTGGGACAGCTGCACTGCAAAAGCTAGAGCCAGCAAAAAGTTATAGGTCCCTGAACCAAACCCTAACAGTCCCAGAGGCACCTAAGTACAAATATTGGGCACTCCACTTCTCTGCCCAGGTGCCACTACACCCTTCGGACACCTGGGATATAGCTGGCTTCTTAAGGCATGGCCAAGCTGAGTTGCAAAACACGTAAACCCTGGGGGTGTCTGTGCTGAGGTGTCCTCCCACCTGTCTCGCCAGCAGCATCAGCTCTGCTTAGCACAGTCTGGAGCTGGGGTTGGTGCTGTCTCACACGCCTTCACAGCTGTCTCACATAACTTCAAGCAAAACAGAAAAATACAGTTTTGATGCAAAACTGGCTGAATAACTCAGTCCAAGCAGCAGCTGGTGGTGGTTCATTGTCAAAAGCGGGACAGACACAGAGAAGAACTCAGGGCTGCTGCCCAACTCTACCTGGCAAAATTTGTCAGCTCATAGATGAAGAGGGCAACAAGTCTACTCCCCTGTTCATAATGGACAGGGAGAAAAACCTTTCTAATGGTAACCTTTAACAGTAACATAAGAACATCTTTCATAAGACACAAGTACAATTGGCCAATTCTTGGAGAAAGAGCTGCTTTTGGAGACCTTTTTCAATCCCTCCGTTGATCTCTGTGCCCCAGCCATAGGATCCCCCCTCACATCCACACAGACAAGCAACCACCCTTTCAAACCCAGTGCCAATTAAACGTCCTCACCACCAGCCTTCAGGCACGGCTCCTTTTGACATTATTCCACTTTGCACAGAAGGACAATGGAGCCATTTGTCCGGAGACGAAGATCACGCTTGTCTGGCCCATTCCTTGCAGATCTGGTTTGTGCGGTGTGGATTGGAAAAGGTTGCCACAGCTGCCAGTCCCAAATGTGGCTGGCCCCTGGGGTGTAAATAGGAAAGATAGGCCTATTTGAAGAGTATTTAGAGCATCTGTGTTAGCCCTGAAAATACGTCCTGAGGGAGTTTCTCTCCCTTCCTTGACTATAGAGGTAGTTAGGTGATCAGGAGGCTAGATAAACAAACCAGGTAGAGTGGCTTATATGATCGCCCCCTTCCCCAAAATGCCCTGGTTGGAAAAAGCATCATTTTTGCAAACATTTCCCAGGGCATTTAATTACACTGTCGCCACTTCTCTAAGTAAGATGTAGACCCTCAGACTGTGAGGGGGAAATTAGATATTAAGAAACATTAGCCAGACATGATATTTATTTCTCAAATTAAAGTCCCGCAGCAGTACCTTATTGTTAGCGGCTGGAAATCACCATGGCAGGCCATCCCCACTTGCAAATATTTTGCCTGTCACATCAGCGGACAACAGCTCCAAACAAGCTGTGCCAGCCACAACACTGGGGCAAACAGTGCTGGCTCCAAGCACCCACCCTGTACCTGTGAGGGGGCCACCACCTCATACCTGGCCCTGGTGCTGCTGAAGGGAGGAAGCAGAGGAAAAAGAGTCACCCTCAGGCTGTGATTTTGAGAGCTGTGCTTATACCCATCTTTACTTCGTTGCTACATTCATCAAAGCAACTTTTCAGGATAAGGTACTGTCTGCACGTTTCCTTCAGCACCATTGTGCCCAGAAAATACCCCTATTCCAGCTGTGCAACAGCTTTCTTCCACTTACCTCCCATGGCTTCCCCAGGAACCCCTTCTGCTATACATTTTAACGTATACAAGAGGCCAGGTTCAGGTGTATTAAGCCATCCTGGACAGCAGGGCACAAGATAGGGGCAAGCATTGGTTGGGGGCACCCCCCCTCTACCCATGGAGCAGGTAGGCAGCGGGCAGGGGAGCCCCCGCTTATGGCCCCGAGCACCCCATTGTAATTCCTATCGGGCCAATGCACATTTTTCTCCAAAGGTGGCAAAAAGCCCAGGGGCTGCCAGGCTGCCAAGCTTTCTGCTAAAAATACCATTAAGACACATTTCGGCCTGGGCCCATTAAAGAAAAGAAAGAGCGAACGTGCTCTGGTTGTAATGGACTGAGGCGTGGGAAGAGAGAAAGGGAGAGGGAGGCAGATGGGATGAGATGGGACAAAGGCTGGAGAGATGCCCACAGCAAGTCAAAGCCAGGCTGGGCCTGAGGAAGGTGTTGGCCATCCCCAGGAGTGATGAGCAATGCTGCTGGTGTGCCATCCAGCTCCCCCTTCTCATGCTGTAGAAAATGCTTGTCCTTACCACTTTTGCCTGGTGCCACCACTGTGGAGACGGGAGAAGAAGCAGCCACTGGGTTGTCACCCAGTAGTGTCACGGACAGGCAGGAACCTAGTGTGAGGCAGAGGAGCAGGATAGAGCCCAGGACGCCAAAGGGAGCCTAGACAAACCTCTCTGTCAAGTGGGACGCCATTAACTTGTAGATCCTCAGGGAGACCACCATTTAATTGGCGGTATGTTTTGGGAGCCCTGTAGGCTGTTCATTGACTTCCCTAGCCTTCATCAAAGCTAACCTCCAATAAATGTAGCTTATTATGTTTTATTAATATTGCAAATGAAAGTAATTTCAGAGTGGGAGTTAGGAAGGGGTTTAGGTTTGTGAGAGTCAGGACTCACACATTTTGGTTTTGTTCTTATTTTTAACGTACTGCCTCTGTGTTTAAACTTCACAAGAACTGAAAAACCTTCGCTAACACAGGCTGTACTTCTCTCTGACCTTGCAAGATAACCATGAACCAAAACGCATGGCTCTAATTGCTGTTGCTGATGGTGCTTTACAAGCTTGTGCTAAATTTAACAAGGAGGAGGATCAGGCTGTAAACTTTTCCAAACATCTCTTTCCAGTGGCAGGGGGAAGGACTGGAGGTGCAGGAGAAGTCACTGTGTGCCTCCTGTGGAGGGCAACAAAATCGCAAGAGAAATAGAAATATCCAGAGGACCTGACTTTACTGTACGGAGCTAATCCAACCTAAGACTGGAGTCCGCACACACAGATATGGGCATTTATATGCCCATATGCCCATAACAAACACAGTCCCAAGTTTCTTTGTTGCCTGTCACAGTCCCTGTGCTTCAGGTCCTGCCACGATATGCGGCTTCAGGAGGCTGAGTGTCGCCAGCACGGCGTTCCTGGCACGCAGACATCCATGCACCCGTGCTGTGCCAGCCTTGGTGCCGGGATGTACCCGTGATGCACTGTAGCTGCTGAAGGGTATTTGCTTTTTTTTTTTTAATTTCAGAAGGCTTCTTTTTTTCCAATTCTGTCCCTTCTGGCCTGGTATGTGATGCTTCAGAAGAAGCAGATGTTGCTCCAACCACAGCAATAGTCACAGTGTTTAATTTTATTGGGCTTTTAGGCAAACAACTCTCAGCACCTTTCACAAGCTGCATATGCCAGCCTGAGAGCTTCAAATGACACCAAAGCAAAGTCATCCCTCCAGTGGATCACAGTGCACCCAAAGAAAGACCTTACAACCAGGAGACATCAGATCAACTTGAAGTTACCTACTTATTGACTTGGTGCTGCAGGAAAAAAGAAAACCCTTCCTAGAAATACATAGAATAAAATAATAGCAGAAATGTCAAAATAATGTTTTAAACGTTCACTGATCAAGTAAAAGGAGCTATAAAGATCTATTTGGAGCTGGTGTCTGGTTCAGTAGGCCACTTAGAGCCCTGGAGAGCCCTTCATGAGCAGGAACCTGGATTTAATTACTCCTCACTCTGCTCCGTGCCTTCTCTCTCTGCCTCTAACTGTCTTGTCTAATACAACTGCAAGTTCCTCAGGCCAGGGACTGTTTCTCACTTGAGTTTCGCAGACTCCCATTGCAATGAAGCTTTCTTGTTTCTTCCCCCCATCTGAGCAGCAGCAAACCAAACCTTTGGGCACACTTGATGTTGACAAGCACCACCGCTGACTGTGTTGATGGAGCGGAGACTTTGTACCACATCAAAGCCCAGGCTGTTGTGTCTTTCCCAATTGTATTGTGTTGTTTGGCTTCGGAAAAAAGGAGAAACACATGACTTACAAGGACATGGGAGATTCTCCCATATCCCCACGGCGTATTTCAGTCCACCAAAATTAACCTCTTCACAGGAGGTGAAGGTTTATTGTGGGCAGAATTGCAGGGAGTGTAGCGGATGTGGCAAGGAGGAGCAAGAACGGCAGCATATCAGTTCGCAAACAGGGGAAACTTAAAAACCTGCTGCAGATAATTCAGTACAAAAAACCCCCAAACATGGACCAGCTGCAGAGAACTACCTGAGCTGGAGAAAAGACTCAACAGCCTGTGCAGCACATGACAGATGAAAATCAAAGCTGGTCTGAAGGTTTAGAGAGACACATACTCACAGGTACATACAGCCAGATGGGACCATGGTAGTGACAGAAGTCACTTCAGCCTCTCAGGATATATTTAAAGGAGGCCAGTGTTTTCCAGAGTGCAAGGGACAAGATCATGGAGAACTCAGCAAAGGAAAGGGCTAGGGATGAGCTGCATATGGGACAGAAGCATTTAATAATGCTTGTGTTGCAAAGATCTTGTTACCCATTTATTTTTCCTGATAGAGTATTCAGCCTTAAAATAGTGCAGGAAGCACCGATTAAGGCAAACGCCCACACTCCTGCGATGCAAGGAAAGGGGCTGTCAGTAGTGAGAGTACCTCCACTGCATTTTCTCCCAAAGGCTGTTGTGTTAAACCATCCAGCTAAAAACCCAAACTCCTGCCCAAGCACGCCGGGTGTTTGCCCAACTTCCCTTCCTGCCTGAGTCCGGGTATGGGGCTGACGTGTGAGTGCCACAGCACAGGGAAAGGATAGCAGAGGTGGCCCAGGATGGCAGTCCTGGAAGGCTGCACTAATGTATCGAAAATTTGGCAAAATAGCTGAACTCATTGTCAGTACTTTAGGGAATAAGCAGCACAAGGATTCAGGTCTAAAAGGTCCCACAGGTCTTTCCTGTCTCTAGCCATATGTGGATGTGCTGGGATTTAGTACCTGACAAAGCCTGTGGGAATGTGGTTTCATTTCTGCTGGAATCCAGGCCAGAGCAACGACCTCAGCCACCTCAGGCAGCAGTTGAGAAAACAGCAATATTGGCAGACTTTGACCAAAATTATGGCCTAAGAACCAAAAATATAGCTCTTCATATGTGCTTATATTCCCTCCCTTCCTTGCTAGCCCTGGCTTTGAATTCATCTGCCATGGAAAGCTGAAGAAACTCTTACTCCAGTGCAAGCAGCGGTGAGAATTTGCACCTAGAATTAACCGGTTAATAATAATCTTTACGTTTTTCCTAACTGCTGTGTTCCTGGGCACTTGAATTAACAATTCACCCAGCATGTTCGTTTTGAATGACTGCATTGAAATCGGCACAAACTCAAACAGAAGCTCTATAAAAAGCCAGAGCTTTATCGTGTGCTCAGTGGTGGCAGTGAGAAGGCTGGTGGGAAGGAAACAATACCCGTCTGAGCGGAGCGAGGTTTTATCTGCTTGCCATCAGAACAGGCTAGTCGTGTTGTTTTTCCGTCCGTTCACCATGTGAGCAGGCTACCGTGTACAGTACCAGGCTGTGCAAAAGCCTGTGGCCGAGTCCTTCTGTTTGTAGGGCTTGCTGACATAAGGTGGAGTTGAGGTTATTGTGATGTGGGACGTTTCCTGCCCTGGCCTCTGATAACCACAAACCCCAGCAGCTTTACAGGCTCCCTTTGTCCACCAGTCCAGGACTCAAGCTATGTATAACTTATATCCACCCAGGCTGGGACGGGCACCCTCTCATCCCTGTGCCCAAGGATGCTTCACTGTATGATGACCATTTCCTTGGCAAGCAGGAGATGCTGAAAACCCTTTCACACCCAGAGTCCCGCTGAACTTTTTACCTCCAGGAGCAAAGGAGGAGGCAAAGCGCGGGTCTATGTGTGTCTGGTGAGCACACATTCCTTCACATAAGAAGCAAAATGATTAAATTGGCTGCTAAACCCCAGCGTCATTTATACCAGCTGAGGTGTAAATGAAGGCCTTGCCATGAAAACAGCATTAAACTCACTTTGCATTGTCCGGCTCAGTGTCAGTGTGGACGGTGGTGAGGTGACGTCTCCGTGTTAGCACATCCCCTGCCTGTCCCCCTGCCCATCCCCTTGCTTGTGTGGTCAGTGCAGCCGTGCCAGCCTGTGAGTGATGATGTGACTCTGTGTGACTCTCATGAGCAGAAAAGCGGTGCAGGGGATGTGTTTTCATAAAGAGGTGATACAAGAGTAGGTGTGGACTGTCAGTCGGGAGAAGGATGAAGTATGGGGATGAGGGAGAGGGGAGCACAGGCGTAGGTAGGCTTCAGCACCAGCTCCTGGGATGCGGGTAGCACAAGTAGACAGCGTGGAGGGAGAAGGACCGCTCTGGGATGACGATGGAGCAGTAAAGGGGTGATATCCATCATGGGGTAAAAACAAAGGGTGTGGAGCCCCGAAAGAGTTTCCCTTAAGCCAAGGCTCTCTTCTAAGCCTGCTACAGGATCACCCCAGGGACCGAGCTCTGTCTAGTGCTGAATGCTCACTGCAGCAAGGAGGAAAAGGATTGTCACATCTCTGTAAGTAAATCAATGTTCCAGGGCTGTCCACTCCCTGAAGCCTGCTAGCCCAGCACAGTTTGCAGCTGTGCAGCCAGTTCTCATTATTCTAGCAGGTAAAGATTCCATGTCATGAACAAGAGCCGATGGTGCAAGAAAGATGTGCTTGGTCTGGTTAACTGCTTTGGTACAAGACAGAGGGTCAGAGTCCCTCCTACCAGCTGGGCATCAGGACATGCTGTGTGGAGCACCAGGCTTGGCGTAAGCAGAAGGGCAGCTTTGAAGACTGCGTTGGTGCTAATACTTGGCAGGGGGGTGCTAACAAGCAACAGTGTTTGTCCCAGACTTCCATGAAGGCCTGGCAGGCTGTACCCTGGGGCTATGCTGTGCTGCTGAAACAAATGGCAGTCTCCTCAGGCACCTCAGGGGCTTACGAGGTGCCCCTGGTGTCATCCCTTCTCCCAGCCTGGAATGCTTCTACTCCACACCCTGCTCAGTGAACGGAGGATGAACCTGCCCTGCATGGAGGATGAGGCTGTTCAATGGCGCCTGCGGAGAGGAAGACAGAGATGCTATTGGCTCCCAAAAATCTGGCCATGCAATGGCTTTGGTGTGGGCCTGTGCATGGCAGAGCAGAGAGTGTGGTGAGGCAGCTAATTGAAACATAGTCTGAGGGTCCTGGTGGCTAGACCTTGCTATGCATGAGCTAGGAATCACTTCTTGCCTCCACAAGGCGTGCGACGGCTCCTGCTAAAGCCAGTAGGAAGCTACAAGCTGTGGGATGTTACCTTCCTCCCTCGGCAAGCCAAACTGATGTGCCCTCCAGGTAGGAAGCACTGAAGACTCTCACTTTTATATGGCTTTTGCTTTACTGCGTTCACACCAGCTTGGGAAAACAGCACTAATGGCATCAGCTACCAATGTCTGTCTCCCTTAATCAAATATCCTGCTCTCCATGAAATTCAGATGCTGGGCACCAACACTGCTACACACCCATGGGGTTCCAAGGCAGGAAGATCCCCCATCTTCTCAGCAAATTCAAGTGAGAAAATAATCTGAGTAACGCATAATGCTTGCCTCTGTCTGCAGCTCTAACACCTCACACTCACAAGTTACCCAGCCATGGGAATCAGACCAGATCCTATTTAAAGCAAATGTTAATTTATCAGATGTTTCATCTCTCTTAAATGTTCATTTCAGTGTCGTCTGATCAGGCAACATCCTCTTCTTCCATTTGTGACAGCATTTCCCCACTCCCTTGAACGCTCAGGGCTTTCGTTTCTCTCCTTCCTCTTTGTTGGCCAAAGAGTTTGCCTGATCCAGACACCACCTTCCTCTCCTTTCCCACTGTGGGGACAGAACCCTCTGACCGTGGATGCTGCTTCACAGGTGGCAGCGAGCGCGGCGGCAGAGGTTGGAAAAGACCTCGGAAAAGGGATGTGGCAAACACAGCTAAAGCGAATCTGCTCTTGTCCAAAGTCTGTAACACCAGCGGCATTGTGAGTCAGACCTTGGAGACTCCTTTTACCTGTACAACCATTCCCTGCACACACACAGCAATGGTGGCAGTGGCCAAGCTATGGTATGGGCAGTGGTTTCTTTTCCCCCATTCCCATGGCCTTTCAACCAGAAAAGATTTCACTAAGCATTTTGCATGGAACAGAGACCCTTTGATCCTCACTTTGAAGGCAGTTTTTCTGGGCGTTATCACACCAGTGAGGGGATACCCTCCAGCCACATTTGAGATGGAGCATCTGCCCCAGCTTTGCTAGAGCCCAGCAAACTCCTCTGACCCAGCTGCACACCAACTGCAGAAGGTGTAAACCAACCTGGTGCAGGTCCTGTAGAAAGGGGAGGGAGGGAGAAGTCTCAGATTAAAGCCCACTGGAAGGGAGGAAGCGTGGGTACACTAAGCATATGCAGGGTGACATCTCAATGAAGGCCAAACGCTGCATCCATCTCACTGTGCTAGTCACTGATGGCAATTTTGCTCTCTGTGAATATTCCTCTCAGCTCCCCTGACCCATCCGGGATAATGGCATTTCTGTTCGAGTTGTTTAAACTCACAGCAGCACAATTCGCAGCCAGCAGCTTTCGGGTGCTTTGTGTTCATTTGCTCAATCAACATTCACCCCCTGGTAAGTGACTTTCGGAGAAAACTGTCACTGGCAGACAATGGGTTGGCAGTTAACAGCAGCAGTTTTGTGTCTAAATGTTTGCAGACACTGAGGTAAAATGTCTCATCCCAGATTCAAACAGACAATTGCCTCCCTTCGGTGCATGGGGCTGAAGAGGCAGCAGGGCGATGAAGGTGGCTTTCCTTCAGCCCAGTCCCTGTGCCAGGAAGGCATCTCAGGGCGGTGAAGCCCAATCCCACCATTGGAGAGATGTCTCCAAAGGACACGGCTCTGCTTTGAAATATGGCTGCGAACACCCGCGCTGCCCGGGCTCGACAGGCCCCCGCCGCCGGCAGCTCCTTGGCATCGCCCCCAAACCTCAGAGCTTCATGAGAATAATTTGCCTCCTTCTCTGAGGCTCACTTAAAACATTTGTTTTGACAATGAAAGCGATCATTAAGTCCACCCATTGATTTATTTTTCCTAAAAGCCCATTGTTACCCCTTAAATGTGCACGATTACTTGCCATTTGAGGTACCAGCAGGTGGTTTATAGTCTTGTCTACCAAAAAAAATTCTGTCAGTTTACAAATGAGCTGGTTAATGTAGCTCCCTTGTAGCAGTGTCCTTATTTTGCTTTGAAAGTAAAGCTTGATACTGTTTAAACTTTAGATGAATAGTTACTTAAATTACTTACTTTTTCATTACTTACTTAAATTGATATGATTTTCTTATGTAGTTGAGTCCTGATACCTTCTGGTTTTGATCATGCCATACCAGTACTATATACCAGCAGATCATCCAGAAGCTGGATGACAAGCAACTCCTCATCGTTCTAATGAGGATAAAGCCCTGAAATACTGTCCTGTGACCACAATGGAGAACAGATCAAAAATTATGTAGCAATAAATGCTTTTGGTGTAATTGTTTTGGATGTTTATGTGTGTGTCTGTAGAAAGTCCCCAACCCTTTCCCTCCAGGCTGTGACTCTACCCAAGCTACAGCACAGTAGTTCCTAACCCCAACACAGCTTTTCGTGTCCCTCAGTTCCCTCCCTCCTCTCATTTGGGCACCCATATTAAAGCTTTGAGGACTACTTCTTCTCTGTAGACAGATGTGTGGGTCCTTTTCTTTTCATCTCCACTTGCCAGCCTTCCTCTGAATCTGTCCAGGGAGCCACATGGGGTAGAAGTGGAGCATCCCTGACAAGGAGGTGAGCCAGGAGAACAAGCTGGACATCTAGGGATTCATTAAACATCCACCACATATATATCTTTGTTGTGCTGACTGCTAAAATAATGATAGTAACTGGAGAAAGTACTGGCCCATCAACCACTGGTGGACACTGGTATGTCTCCCTAAAGCTTTTATTGGAGTTTTTTCATCAAATGTCTCTGCTTTCACAGCTTAGGAAAAAGCAAGAGGCATTTCTAACCTTCCCGGCTGCACAGTAAAACTTGAAAGACAGATCTTCTAAGGATTCAAAAGCCAGTAAAAGAAAAATGAAGAGTGTCTTGGACTTTTCTCTGTTTCTTCAAATTTTCAAGAGTCTCCAGTTCTTTAACCCAGACCTGGTTGCTGCATGTGTGAGGCTCTGGCAGCACAATCTGGCAGCCTGGGCTCCTGTCAGGTGATGAAGCTCCAGGTTTTAAGTAGCTTGAGAAAACTGTGTCGGGTTTTTACCACTAACATTTCCCATACGGCATGTATTAAAATGAAAGCTAAGCAACTATGCCAATATAAATCACCTCGTGCACCTTCTGCCTGCTCACAGACGCACAGAAGCCTTGCCTACCCAAAAAGCTACCAACCTTCGAATGCCCTGTCCCTTTCTCTACCCATTTGCACCACCAAGAGCCTGCTCTCCTGGGGGTCTTTCCCTGGGGATGTCCCAGGGATGTCCCCTCCTGCCAGGACTCACAGCAGATTGATCCCAGCTCTGCAACCCAGAGCAAGGAGCCTTCCAGTGCACCGTGCATTTTGGGAAGGTAAATACACAACCAAAATATCCAAGCTGCAGGCAGCTTGACCTTTGAGCGACCCTTAGCCTGACCTAATGCTGGTCACTCTCACCAGCAGATTTGTTTATCTTGGGACCTTGATGCTCCCAACACAAAAGCCCTAGGTTGTCCCCCAGCTCCAAGGTCTGCCAGCACTGGCTGCTGGCCTCCATTAGGAACGCCCGACAAGATGCAGGTTTTATTTTCAGTCCCATCCCCAAGACTTCATGTTAGGCAAGCAGCTGCAATCTTGCCAAAAAAGGCTGAGTAAGTTAAATTGGGGCGTGAGCCCCTTCCCCAGCCTGGGGAGCACTTGGAAAACTGCTCCTAGGGGAACTCTTCCTTTCTTCAAGGCTGGGAGGATATTTTGTCCAGGGGTTTCCCCTCTTTTGCCCAGAGAACTGCAATGTGGCCAGCGAAGCAGTTCAGACAGCAGATGCAGAAATGCAGTAGACCTTTTCTTACCCTAAGAGACCAGGATGCTGGGGGCGGGGGAGGCCACAGCAAGACGCATCATTTTGGGAATGTCTGCTATCCCAGAAGTGAGTGGAAACAACCCATCTGAAATATGCGGAGCCATTATCAGGCGAGGGCTTAAATAAACTTTACTGTCCATTCAGTGATCAACCGCCCTGGGAGCTGTCGGCTCCATTCATCACTGTCACCTTTTCAAAGCGGCTGTGATGACAGTTCATGAGCATTAACTAGTAATAGTGTGCTTTGCATTAACAGGAGGGCACATCAAACGGGCAGGCTGGCAACTCGAAAGTTAACTAAATTATATAATAAACATTCTGTGGCTAACCATGTACAGATGGTGACAAAAGGCTGGGACAAAGTGGCAAGCAGAAGAAAGCAGGGATGAGGAGGTAGCAGGAGAAGAAGCACTCCGTACTGTACCTACTGTGCTGCCTGTCCACCCCATGACTTTCTAGTAATTGGGACAGGCCAGAGCTGCTTGCTGAAGTTGCAGAAGTTTTAGTGTCAGCAAAGTTGCCTTAAGATGTCACAGATCTGCCGTGGCTGGGGGTTTTTTGCTGCATTTTGTCTTTTTTTTCCCCTCAAATGGCATTCATTGTGGACAGAGCTGAGGCATTCCGGGGACAGCTTGGACAGGAAAGATTGCAAATTGAAAAGAGCAAGGATCCAAGGAGGGAGATTTCAAACTTGTCTTTCATCTCCAATGGCCGGGCCGGCTCCTCACCTGGCACAGAGCACCAGCTACAGGCCTCTGTGCATCCTTGGTGAGAGCTCAGAGCCAGCCGGGCCCATTTTCAAGCAGTGCCGCCAGCTCAGCTGGCTGGGGGAAAACAGCCTTGTTTGGAGAACAGCTTGGGAGGCAAGAGCTCCTAGCACAATTCCCAGTGCGAACCCTACTGACTGAGAAATATAAGGAAAAAAAATTAAAATCTGATTTTTTCCATCCATTCACTAGCAAAAAAGGCAAAAAAGCCGTAAATCTTATTCAGTACAATTTATTATATTATACTTGTAACAAGATCTTTCACACAGACAAAAACGGTGCCTAGGGTTGGGTTCTTAAATCTATAATTCAACACTTTAGGGAAATGGAAAAATATTTTAGCTGGGGCTTCAGTGGGAGCTGCCGGATGCTCAAAGCTTTTGCAAAAGTCCAGCAAACCCACTGCAGCAACGGAGTCTCTTACCTTAGACTTCAGCAGGCTCTCTACTTACATGCTTAACTATAGATTTAAGGCATACCCAGTTTTTAAAAGCTCATCTTATTGTTTTAAATTAGTGCACAGTCACAATCAGGCATACTTCTGTGCTTCCCATGACTTAGAAATTAAGAAAAAATCGTCAGTCACTGACACTTTGTCTTCCTTCACTTCCCCACACCTCCATGCCTTTAGTAATCTCCTAGATTACATACTTTTCCATCATTTATGCAACTTTTTAATCTAAGTCTTCACAGAAAAAAGTCCCAGAAAAGGTAACCTGGATTCAGCTTTTATCCTAACCTAAATGGTTGCTGTGGAGGAGGATGGGGATAGAAGCCAGCTTAATTTTTCTCCCAACAGTGCTTCCTTCAACCTGTACTAGAAGAGCTGACACCCTTGAAAGGTGCAGGAAACATTTTTGGACATGTATTTTCAAAGAGCATAGATTTTTTCAATGGTAAAACTATCTGTGAGTGGCATCGACTTTTCCTCTGCACATGTAATCACCTGCACCTGTGCAGCACAGAGCAGGGTGACTTTCCCACTGTTTCGCTGTAGCTTTGGGGAAGTTGTTGGAACTCAGATTTTCAGAAGTCTTTTAAATTTGGATCATTCACTGTTTGAGTGCATAATTTTGAAAGCCTGTGGCTTGACTTTCTTTCACATCACGTGAAGTCAACAATTTAAATAAGGAGGCGCAGGTATAGCAACACTGCTTTTTAAGGCTGAGGGAATGAGAGGGAGACTTAACTTCTCGCACAGCTGCCCTTGTCTCCTTTAAGCTGCAGGAGAAGAAGTGACCGTGCCCAAACACCAGCAAGCCAGCTGGGACACCCACTGCCTCTCCTCCCTCCTCTTGTGCCCTGCCAGGATCACAGCTGGGCTCCGCCGCCTGCCCAGCACAGTGTCTCTACTTGGGCACATTTTGGGACACCACGCGTATCCCATCCAACCAGGGCCGAAAGCCTTCCAGGAATTGGATAGGATGAAGAAGCAGCATTATTTTTCTCAGGAGATTTATATTTCTCATGGGATGTTGCTTAACAGATCTTTCTGTCCCTCTTCCTTGGTCCTAAAACAATGCTTCTGACAGAACAGAAAGGCGGAAAACTGCAATTGGTTTATGATTTGTTCTTTTATATAAGCAGCTGTTTCACAAACATTTAAAATAACAGTCCATCCTGGGAACGTACTGGGTGAGAGATGCAACATAGCCAAGGACTTCTGGGTCCTATTCCTGGTCCATCAGCTGTCAGCTCTGACATCTTCCACAGGTCACCATAAGATCACTTCGTGCCTCTGCCTCCTGCCCCTTTTTCTGCTGCATTTCTTTAGATGAGGAGCACATCATGGGGCAGGAATCATTTCTTTTAAAATGTTTGCTCAGAGCCCAAAATAATGAGAACCCTATATGTGACTGTCTTGCAAATGAGATGCTTTGTATTTTAGTATCAATCTAGCCTTTCAGGCAGACCTTAAGCTGATATTGAATGGGAACTGATGGACTCAGATGTACCTAAAGCAAAACCAACCAACCAAACAAACAAGAGCTAAGCCATAGTGTAATATTAACCATATGCCCCATACGGGATTGACAGAAATTTTGCACTTATTCCTGAAGGTCTGTGCTGGGCTAAAGGTTACCACATGCTGTAGGAATGCTCTGCAAACACCAACGAGTGGCCATGAAAGTTGAAGACTTGAAGTTACTATACAGTCAAAGGTGCTTAATTGCAGCTTCTACAACCTGTTTGCTCAGGTATATAGAGCATTCAACTGCTTGGTTACAAGGGATGTTAGCTTTTCTCCTCACACATGACTGACTAATTTTCTACATACCATTTAAAAGAAAATGCAAATAAAAGTGGTTTTCAAACAGAATGGGATTTCTTCTCCAGCATGGCCTCTACAAAGCCGAGTGGCTTAGAAAGGAAAGGGAATGGAGTGTTAAGCTGGAAAAGCAAACTCTGATATTGCCAGGAATTCTTTTCTGGTTATGCTGTAAGGTATCCATTTATTTTGCAAGCAGTGAACTCCTCCCACACACCTCGTGCATCAGGCAACTTCCCTTGGCCTCTGATGTGGGCAAAGGCATGTGATAAAGACTGTGTTTTCCAAAATTGCGCAACTTTTTCAAGTGCTTTGGCCATTTATTCCTAAATAAAGAGCATGAATACAGATGGACTTCAAGGAACGTGAATCCATGGAGGCTACATTCACACTGACAAACGGTGGCTGTCATTCTTCAAGGACAAGCAAGGATAAGAAAAGCGGGAGAGGCAGGCACATCAGAAGCATGAACGAGATTGGGTTTATATCGCCATATTGTGGGACCCACCTATAATCAAGAGAAATGGAAATAAAATAGCTGTGTTGCTCTGCCAGTATCACCCAGATGGAGCTGTGTTCAAACTGAGGGACAGGCGTCCTTCTCCAGGGTAAGGCTCAAGCTGCGGGGAAAGATGTTCCTCTGCAGAAAAGGTCTCCTCATTCACAGAAACTAAATGAAGGAATGTGCTGACATGAGGAATGCCAAGCTAAAGCGCAATAGGAGAGTGCCCCTAAGGCACATACGAGACTTCCTCTGCCACTGTGAAGTGTAACATCAAGAACACAAATTATAGAATATATGGAGGTGCAAAAAACACTTGAAATCAGACATGGAGGTGAATGGCAGAGTCTGAATTAGGACTTCTAACAGTGCAATCCAGCCATTCTCCTGTGGTGTTGGTTGAAATGTTCAAAAGTAGTTGGTGATTTAGGTCCGTAATTGCACCAGAGTCCACTGAGGCACCTCTGTCCTTGCCATTTAAGCAGCTGAATAATTTGTCACAAAACGCCTGCCCTGGCATTTCAGCAAAGAGCTACTCGAAACCACCGGCTTCTTTGGAAACATTTGCCCCCACCCTCACTTTATTCCATCTTCACAAACGAAAAAGCCAAGGAAAATAAAAAATGGCCAATCTATTACCACATGGTAGAAGATGTGAGAGACATAGCTTGGAAAGTGACTTGAGGAGGAAAACATGTTAAAAGTCATTTTATTAATCCAGTCAGATAGGAGAGGACAGGGTGCAGGATTCTGATGCTAAGCTTTTCCCTAAAGGTATGGGAAGGTTAGGCTGCAACTGAGCAAAAGGGGAAACAGAAGAAACTCTAAATACTGAAGGCTGGAAGGAAAGCACTGCCCACTGTGCTCAGCTGCAGACTGGACCTCTGCAGCTGGAGTCCCACTTCCCACTTTCAGGAAAAACACTCTGAAAAGGCAAAAGACAGAACAGCAAGCTCAGTGCTGACTAAGAAGCAGGTCTGGTTAGCATTATGAAAGGAACTCAACCTCCCTTCCCCCAGCCTCTTCAAGGGTCAGAGATTTGTGTGCAAAATAGCTCCAGTTTTTCCCTGTGGTCCAAGACCGGTGTTTTATTTATTTGCGGTCAGTAACATTGGACTTCTGTCATATTTTGCCATGGTACTCTATTATTTAATAAAGCTCCATGGACACTGGCCAAAGCCTTAGCTTGACAGGGACTACTTTCTGACATTGCACCTGGTCAACCAAATAATTTTTTTATTGAGAGAGGAGGGGGACTAAAGGTACAACAAGAAATTGGTTTATAGCCCAAAGGAAGGGGAGTTGTCAACCCTTGCAGCGGTTTTTTTTTCCTTAATACATTAGATGAATACAGCTGCTTATGTCACAGAGCACTTGGTTGTATATGTCAAGTTGTGTTTAAATTCTTCTAAATAGTGCACGCCCCGGTGGTTTCCCCTTGCAACCAAAGCAATAACGTGCCTTCAGAAAGTGTTGGGTTCATCCTTTCCAAAAGTCTGGAGCAAGACCCCTCAAGCAGCTCCTCATTCCCCTATCCCAGGAAGGCAACCTGGTTCTTGCAGTCTCCTGTACTGATAGACATTTGCTGTAGACAGATTTTATAGCCTTTCCTCAAGGCGAGAACCCTTAAGGCTGCTCACCATTGCCACCCTGCAGACCCAAATCTTGGACATTATTGGACTTTTCGGATGGAGGCGTAACACAGTGACACCGTAATACCAGCCCTGCTATTTTGGGGATGAAGACAGTGTGACAACAGGGACCTCTCTTAGTGCCTTCTCAGTGTGAACATTTCAAGATGGCAGCCACCAAGCCTGGGAAAATAAACCAGGAGGGTCAGACAAGAGAAAATTATAGACTGTTGAAGTTCTGGAGTACTTCCAGGTATTCAAACAGGTAATAGATTTGTTTAAATAAGTGGAAACAGTTTCAAAACGTCAACTTTGCCACATTGTCTAGCTTCTCCTTTCTGGTCCAGTTCCAGTCTGTGAGGTTTCTTCATGCATGAGCTCAGAGAAAAGCACCGACTGCAGAAACATAGCAAAACCCACAGCATTTCAGCAGGTGATTTTCAGCTGGCACATGTCTAATGCTTCCATGATTTCCCATTTGGGCAGATAGCTTTGGGGAAACGCTTGTATCACCCACTGCCCGAATAGCATCAAGGAACTATCCACAGAACTAAATAAGCAAGGTAGATAAATGCAACACGTTACTTTCCATGTTGCCAAAGTCCTTAAGGCTGTTGATAACCCAAATACAAATTTCAGCCAAAACTTTACCACTAGCTTCAATTAAGTAGGTGGCACAAAAAAGCAGTGGCCCTACTGCCTCCCAAAGCCCTCCAACAGAAACCAACAGGTATGTCAGAATTAAAAACATATAATGGTATTTCATCGAGGATGCAGCACATATTTGCTTCTCACAGGAATGACAGCATTTTGAATTTATGTGGATAGCCCATGAATTTCCACACACAGTTTATTTTAAGATCTTTTTACCTTCTTGATTTCCAACATTAATCTGGGATAAAGATTGCTATTTTAATCTTTCAAAAACTGTTCTGTTTCTCTGCAGACCCAACTAGGACAATAATAATATACTCATGAAGTACAGCTGTCTACCTGCAAATATTTTGTAAATACGAATGAACTATAACTTCTGCATCTCTGAGGTTCTCTGTAGATACTGTCCTCGATCCAGAGCTATAGGAAAACAAGGCAGACAGTGATTACTGGTTACTCATGAGAACTTGCTGGTTTGGAGATGACACAGATCTCTCAATTCTCATCAATGTTCACAGACTTCAAGACAATCCACCTTCTCAATGTTAGCGATCACAAATAGGCTGCAAGATTCACACGATTTTGTATTTAGATCAGCATCCTCTGGAACCGAAACTTGGGCAAACGAAATTTGACAAAGTGCACTCAGAGTTACCAAGTTCAACAAAGCTTGAGACAAATACACAGCTGCATAAAAGGGAAGAACAAAGGGGAGAAGAGGGTTGGGAGCGAGTGAGAGAGACCGGGAGAGACCAGCACGGTTCACTCATGCAAAAACCAAAGCTCAGAGAATCCACTCTGGCGAAAACTGATGAAAATCTGACTCAGTTCACTAGGTTGCTCAGAGAGTGACTTGTTCCTCCATATGCTCCACAAAAAAACACTCCTGATGTCAGTAACATGTGGAGAGAGCAAATATTTCTCAATTGCAAATGATTCATTGGCTCAATAAGCATTTGGCCTAAACATCTGATATATATTTAAAATTCCATCTATTTCCTAAAAAATATTCCTTAATTTTTGAGCGATCAAAACCAAACGACAACAATAAAAAGATAACAGGATGGTCTTTTATTTTGATGTCATTTGTGATCAGAAGCAAAAGCTGTTTACCAGCCTGGGAGTGGACCAGATTTGGAGCAATTCTTTGCTAAAGTCCTTCAGCTGCTCCTTTCTCAAGCATAAAAAACCCGAACACGTGCACCTAACTGTGGGCAGTTAACGATCAGAGATGCTACTGGGGTTTTCGGGAGAACAATTCGGCAGGGGACTGATAACATTCCTGTGCAGAGGGCTATTCCCAAAGGCAATTAGTGACTCACGCACACCCACCCCAGGAGGACGTGGCTCCAGCCCCAAGTCACACCCTTCGCCGCGGGTCTCTATCAGATGACTTTTGCCATGCACGGGAACTGGCATAATTTACAGATCAATTTATCACTTTGGAGCTGGATCAAACACCAGCCTTCCAGGTCACTGTGGCTCCAGCCATACGTGAATCAACATTTAATATGGCATTAAACATCTCTCGCAATTGCTTTTAACTTTTGTGCAGTGTGTGTGCTTATGATTACAGAGTGGGGGTTCTCCTGTGCAGCCAAAAGACTGCGTTTTGTAGGCCAGGTTCAGCTGTGTGTCCAGAGTTAGATTCCTTCTCTCCTGGATGGTCCAGAGCAAGACACTCCAGCTCCCTGCATCCATTTCCCCTTTCCATCTAGAAGCAAAGTGGCCTGGTCACAAGGATCACTGCACGCAGCATCCATCTGTGGCGTGCAGTACGGTCAGCATGTGAAGGAGCATGACACAAGGGCAAATTGTTATAATTCACTCCTCCAGCATTTTAACTTCTTTTCATTTTCTTCCCCATTTTTGCTGGATTAAGCTGTTCTAACATAGCAGGGCTGACTCTGGGTGTCTGGGCTAGATTTAAAGTTCAATGAGGTTCTTTATTTTCCAGGAAACACTCTTCCTTCCTCTCCTTCCGTGATTGTTCCCACAGGTTTTAGAGTTCCTTTCTGTTGGGTTGGGGTTTTTTTCTCCCTTTCTGGGTTTGACCTTTGTTCAGTTGCTCTTTTAGCAAGGGTCTTGTGGCTCTCACAGAAGGT
This sequence comes from Mesitornis unicolor, assembly GCF_000695765.1. Classification (NCBI taxonomy): domain Eukaryota; kingdom Metazoa; phylum Chordata; class Aves; order Mesitornithiformes; family Mesitornithidae; genus Mesitornis; species Mesitornis unicolor. The sequence continues at coordinate 64,680 of NW_010174295.1, read as the reverse complement.
TTCAACATGGTTGTTCTCCCAGTCCAAAAAGGGACTTAGATTTCAAGTCCCAGAGCTTCAAGCATAGGCTCAGCCAGTGCTTGGTTCTCACCTTACTCCACATGGAGATTTACATCTCCCAACAGGCTGTGCAAGGGCTGTTGCTCTCATCAGCTCAAAAGTTTGTTCCTACTCCTGTCTACTCCAAGAAATGATGACTACAAGCAAGTCAATGTGTTTTGCCTTTGCTTTGCAAAATTTAAGGCAGCATTTCTGGGAACTAAAGTCCCCTGTCAAAGCAGGAATATCTTCCTTGCCCAGACACAGCAAGGCTCCTGCCCTGCTTTCCTAAGGATCCCTCAAAAATAAGCCAGCATTAAAATAAACACTGCCCTGCTCACCACCAGCTTGATTTCCTGCTGTCTTTACCAATCTGATAACACATGTACTAAACACGTCAAATGTTCATCAGGTTGTCTAAGCCACTCATCTTGGAAGGCTCATCCAGAACCTCACTGTTCAAATGGTGGAAATTTCCTCTTAAATCTATAGCCTGTACTCATAAAACTACAGTTCATGGCTCTCTATACTAATTTATATTCACATATACTCCTTAAACTCACTTATACTCATTTTTTCTTATACTCACTGTCCTTCAGCTCCACTTACTCCTCTTTGCACCTTTCCCCTTCTGTAGTTACTAAGTGTGAGTGGGGCTGGTTTAGCCTCTCACAAGACCAGCCTCCTGGTTATGCTGCTAGCCCTATGCTGCACCTACCTTCAGTACAGAATCTTCCTAATTTATTAATGCTTCCTATGACCGCAGCTGCCCGGAGCTGTACGCAGCATTTCACACCATGTCTGCCTCACCAGCACCTGGCTCGGCAGCAGGATGACAACGCTCCTCTCTCCTCTGGAAAGAGTTGCACCGGTACCGCATCCAACTCAAACTTCCTGTGGCTCACTGCAGCACCCCGGCTCTCACCTCCTCTGAACCCTTCTGCTTCAGTTCCTTGCCAAAATGTTTGTTATTTCTCCCTAAATGCTGCGAGATCTTATCTTCCCCAGCATTACATCTCACATCACTTCTGCTACTGTGATTATTTCATTGTCCTTGTGGAGATCCAAATCCCACTCTGTATGGATAATGTTTCCCAACTCCAGATCATCAGCATACTCCTACATTGGTGCTTAGAGAAAATATTAAAGCAACTTGGTCGCCAGATTTATTTTTATGAAACTCCACCAAGAAAACTCCCCCAAATCTATTATTTTTTTTCCCATGTAAGTCACTACTGTTGCCTTATTAGCCAGTTCCTTACCCATGTTAAATAATAACTTTAGCAGAATTCAAACATTATTAGAATAGAAATGAAAATATTAGAAATGCTTAAAGTTGTGAAAGATGAAAAAGTTACGTATTTTCTGTCTATAAAAGGAAACAACCCTGCTAGTCTGTCACAAGCAGTTTTTGCTCTTTTCTTGTTTTTTCTCTTGCTTATTTGCCTGCATGCATTTAACAGTTTTTTCTCTCAAAATCTGTGCTGAATTTATTTTTTTAATTTGAGACGGTAGGTATTAAAATCCCATAACACTGCCTTCTTAAATACAGGTTCTTACATTTGCTGTTCATTAACCACATATTAAATACCAAAATTCAATAGTTTGAATCAAAGTTCTAATAAAAATCATGACCAATAATACAATGTGTGAGTTTTTCTTAGTTTTGTGAGACAGAAATGGAGATGAAACAGCTTCTTTCTGTAACTCTCCTATTGGTGTTACATGTACCAGCTCTGCCTTCATTAACCAAAGTGAAAGGAACAGGTACTCTCAATTTGAGCTAGCTGAGGTAAAAAATCCGTATTTGAAAAATAATCAAACTTGTATGTCTTTATGAGCTAGGAGGCTTTAAATTCTAACAGCCCACAGTCTTTAATTCAATCTGCTAACAGATACAAAACCTACAGTGTTCTTTACTTGGCTTGATGTTACTTTGAGCTGATACTGCATTAACATTCCCCTCCCGGTAGTGAAGAGAAGACCTCAGACCTCAGCAATGCCTCACCAAGACTCTCCAAGGCCTTTGCACAGTCTTTCTGGCACATTTGGCTCATGACTGCTCCTGCCTCCTTCTCCAAATAATCCCTTAAATACAAGCTGCATGAATTGCTTTGCCAGATACCAGTTGCAATTTCTCCTGGGAAACATCCAGGTTGATATTAATCTCCCATGACATTGGCAATTACAAATATAATCCCTCTGGGGATGAAAAAAAGAACACCACACTCTGATTTTCCTCTTCTATCTTCATATAAAGCCCATTACATAGAAAAGAGCACCTCACAGGTGTGTTGCCTACTCAGAAAAGTCTGTTCAGTCCTCCTTCTACATCAAGTTGCCCTAAATCTGTGACTCTACAGCTATAGATTGTCCATGTTTCATCCATTCCCAAACAGGCTCATGGGTCTGGAGACTTCTTACTGACCAAACACAGCAAGAAAAATCTTACTTCAATACTTTGGATCAGCTCTAATGCTGGAGACTAAATTAAAAGAAAAGGGGGGGAAAAAGTAGGTAGGTAGGAAAGAAAGTGAGGCAGCAGGACTTATCCAATATAATAACAAACAATTCTGTTAAGCTAATAAAATCTGCACGAATGCTAGGCAAGGCAAAGACTCGTGCAACTTATCAGTCAACTCATTGGCACCAATCCACCTTTCTGGTAACCCACACAGCCTCTGTTTCCAGCTCCTGGTCCCCTATCAGGGCAACGTGATGGACAAGGGCCCTCAGACCATTCTCCATTCCTGGTGGTTTTCCACGATGGCCTTGTCACCCAGGAGCAGGCCATTAAAGATGGGCCTGCATGGACTCAACATGCTTTCAAAGCAAGGAAAACCGGGGTCACTGAAAGTTGGCGAGCTCAGCACCCTTTCTTTGTGGTGCCCAGCACCTCTGAAGATCAGGCCCTCGGGTAGGTGAAGACATGAATAGTCCTTTCTCTCTGCCCACACCAGAGACACTGGCAGCATTGTTAAAGTGCGAGCACAACCGAGCCTAACGTGGCTGAAAATTTGGCAACCCTGCACTGGCCTTTTTTGCTTTAGCATGATCAAATGGCAGCTTTGCTCACCGAGTGTGCAGGGCATGAAAGGATTAGCTGCCCTCCCCCAGCAAGCAGGTGAGCCGAAACCCTTTCCAATTCACTACATGTCAGTTTACAAGTAAAACATAAGGTATAAATGCAGCTATTGTTAAGGCGAAGCAGCCATCTTGACTGGGGAGTTAGATTAGCAATTTGCCCTTTGTAGAAGGATTAGCAGAGTCCCATTGTCTCAGTGTTTATTTATCAATTTGCATTTTTAAAAGGGGGCATATATCTGACAAGGGCCCACATTCTCCATGTACCCTGGGCCACAACGTTTTCTTTCAACTTCCCATTGACAGAACCTACCAAGAGCACTTTATAGACCAGAAATCCAGGAGAAACCAAGTTCTTGGCACTGCTGCTGCTCTTACAAAACCATTTCGTTGGGCTGGCTGACATTTCGGAGTATTTCTGGGTTGATGCTAGCCTAGATCAAATACCAGAACTGGTTTCCCAGTTTTCCTCAGATAGCTGAGCTGAATGCACAGATATTTACAGCCCATTTGCCGTAGTTTCTAAGCACATGGGCTGCAGCACCCAGCCTGTGGCAGGTCGCTCCCTTAGGTGGATCACAGTCTCCAAAGTAATGAAGCATCTCTGTAATTAGCACCAATTCCACACTTGCAGTCTTCAAAGCCCCTCAAATAACTCCTACGGCTTTCACCAGTCTCACAAAAGCTTGTTGAGAGTGGTGGTGCAGAAATTACTGGGTCCATTAAGCACAGAGGTTAGCACCAATGCAACATCTCCAATGGGTCCTCAGCTTCGGGCTGTGTCAGGCACTTACACGGTCTTAGGGAACCTTGCAAAAGATATTTATTGCTGCAAGGACCAGTCCAGTCTCCACACGCCGCAGGGACTCCTCACCGGAGTTCAAGTGGAGGGAAGTTGTTTCACACAGAGCTGTTCACAGCATGGGAGAGGGGGACCGCTGCTCACCCCAGCGAGTTCGGCCAGGAGCACGGGCTGGCCATTTGGCAGACAACAGCTGCTCGCTCGGATTAGGTAAAAATTCCTTCATTGGAGGGAATGGGGATGTTTTGGAAGGTAAGTGAGAGAGCAGATTTTTTAATTAAAGTGATGCCAGCACATTTGCGCTCTGGTGCAGCCCCAAATCCCACTTTTCCATAAGATGGTGATTTAGGAAGCCATTCTTTTAAACCATAAAAACCAGTTTAGAAGACGAACGAGCATCCAGCTGTGCTAAATTACTTTCCTACTCCCCCAGGCCCCAGCAGCAAACTACAGCATATATTTTACAGGCGTATGATTTATTTACATGGAGTAACATACAGGTATTGGTTTTGACCTATAAAACCCCTCTACAGCCGAGGGTCTACACATGCACTTTCTCCCAGCCCAGGCTCCAGCGCCACAGCTGTGCCGGAGCAGGACCTTCATTTGTGAGAGGGAGAGGAGCAACTGCAGGGTGTTCTCTGACTTTTTGTCGCTCCCTCCGCCCATCCATTTCTTTTTCCAAACAATTCCAGCTTGTTGATCATCAGGCATCTCGCACAGGCCATTCATTTTTACCTGATCATGGGGAAGGAGGAGGCTCTGGTGGGATACACTGTAAAGATCTTAAAATACGTACTGTGCTGCTGGCTTATTACAGATACGCTGATTCATGGTCGAAAAAGAAAGCCATGAGTGCTCTCGATTAAGGACATGAATTTAGGAATCATCAAGGAGCACATAAGGCAAGCAATAGGTATTCTGCTCCGAGGATCATGTGCAAACATTTAATAATAAAATTATAATAAAAAACATACAAAAGGAAGGGAGAGTGGTACTTCAAATGCAAGGGACAAACCCTCTCTTTAGATTAGCACAAATAGCAGTAACATTGCAAGCAAGATGGATAAGGTTTACAACAACAAAACTTAGTGGCTGGTCTGCATTATAATTTCACTAATTAGAAAAAATGAAAGGTTTTTAGTTAATAAATTGGTACTACTGACGTTTCCATAATTGTGAGGGAAGTACACAAAATACCTGAGGAATAAACTCTGACTGGGTTTGGCCATTCTACGCTCTAGAGCAATGGTTTTCAATCAACAGTCTCAGGTCTGCTTTAAAGATTTGTGAAAAGTATGTTAAGAAGAAACAAGCGTACTCCCTAAATTTACATTCATTTTATATCCCTGAGAACTTCTAGTGGGCAGGAAAGAACAAATAATGTAATACTGTAAGCGATTGCTCTAGAATGACAGATAGGGAGAAGACTTCTTCCTCTTCTTTCTCAACTGAGAAAACAGATTACCACATCCCCATGGACAGGGGCTGGCAGTCTCCCAGTGCGTGGAGCTGCTAACCTCTCTAGAGGAGCTGGACTAACAAGGCTGGGCCACTGGTGAGCCTTCAAGTGCCTGTAAACACCAACCTATGTATGGATGCTGTGAACTCAGGAGCAGGTCTTCTCAACAGATCTGCATAGGCCTCGGTCATCTTTTAGACTGGACTAGCGTGGCTGTTACCAATAAATATCTAATCATATCTCAGCATAGCAACAACCCACACACATTCACCTATCGCCAGGTGCCATGGCTACAGCACAACACAGCACAGCAAAGCAATGGCACCACCAGCACCACCACCGTGCTTTTATTGGTGCTGTACACACCTCCCTTCACGAGGCAGCAGTGTGCTTTGGTAAGGCGGTGGTGTTGGCACATTCGCAGTTCTTGCTGTAACAGGGCTCCACTTCTTTCTGGTTTGCAAGGCTCCCCTCTCAAGGTGAAGTGGAGAAGTGATTGCAACCCTCTGATACCTCTTGACACACCTCCAAAGGATGGCGATAGCAGCCCAAGATCCTTCTGTGAAGACAAGGGCCAATGCCAAGAACCATAGAGAAGGGTGGTTTCTGTTCAGCTCAAAGTTTGATACTGTAGATGGAACGACAACCAGGCATGGCTGAAATGAGAGCTGCGTGAACACAACTGAACATATTGCCTGATCCAGAGAAGAACAGAACAGAAATAAAAAGTAAATTACTCAGCACTGAGAATGCCTTCCCATGTGGCTAGCTAGAAACAGGCCAGGAATCTCTTGGTATATTTAAGACAGTTTATTTTTCTATGCTGGATTATCACCAGATTTTCAGCCTAATACTCTGCTCTCATAAACTTTCTGGATTTAAATGAGGAAACAGAAATCAATACACGTTCAAAAACAGATGAGCTTTTGGATGGCAACCATGTTCTGGCAATTTAGCAGAATTTGTGCAAGCAAATATGGCTGGGGTGGGACTTCAGCACAGAAACTGGAAACCCTTGCAAAGATGTCTTCTGTTGCCGTACTGCAGATTCTTCTTTCACACCCTGCCAAGGTTGCTCACTGAGTGAACAAGGCTTCCTGAACTCAGCAGTGGGCTGGAATCAAGATGCTTTCTATTTTAAAATCCAAAAATACCAAAAGGCAAATCAATTATGGATTTAGAATGCCCACAGTTGACTGCTTTAAGGAAAACGAGAGGTTGAGAACCACTTCTTGTTTGTTTAGTTTTGAGGCAAGCAGAGGGAAGAGATACTGTTAGAAGAAATAAACAAACAAAAGCACAGAAAAAAATCTAGAAAATCTGAAATACAAATAAAAGTTTCTTAGAGATACCCAAACCAGAAAACGGAGTTGTCCAAATATGTTTCCTTCAGGAAACCTGGCAGGTAGATGGCATTGCTGTGTCCAGTCTGCAGTAAAATCTGTATTTTTGTTATTTGTCTGCACAATACATTAGTAAAGTGGACTGTCCATCTCCTTCAGGAGCCCACAGAGATCATAAAGAACAGAACACAGAAAGCACACAGTTGTGTCCATGAAGGTGCAAGACCTAAATGTCACACTGGACTTCGCTATATTCTAGGGATCCTATTGGCACAAAATAGCAATTCTGCTTCAAAAACTACTGTACTACCGGATGACTGGAGAGCATTTCATGGTCAAGGCTAAATGGACACCAGTGCATCAGGTAAAATAGCTTAATCCCAGGCAAATATTCTAGGGAGTACCATTAGTACTGTTTAAAGGCAAACAGAGAGTGAATTGGTAAGGCAGGGGTTCCACAATTGGTTCTGATATAAAACATTTCACAAAAAGCAGACCAGATCATGCTGCAGGAACTTTTCTTGCAGAGATCAGTAGGCCAGCACAGCTACTTGTAAGTAGTATATATACACAAGTGCCTCATGCTTAGGCCAGCCAGCACAGAGCTAAAATGGAAGCATATAACAAATTAATGTTAATAAGCAAACAATCATTAGAAGTTGCTAACAAGTGATGGTGGAGAGCCTCCAGTTTTCATTTTATTACTGATCTCTAGAAGGTGTTATTAACCTCATAGAATAACATTTTATTATTAAATGCACATGCACAGCATTAAAACCTTTGATTGTCCAATGCTTGCCAGCAGCAGTAAAATTGTAAACAAAGTGAAAGAATCATTTCTGAAATGCCATCTGTCATCAGCATCCACAAAGTTTATAGGATGCAGAGAGGCCCAATACGCTGCAGAGTAAATAATGGGAATTTACCACAACCTGGGGACCCAAAGAATCGATTGAATATTCAGTTTCTTCCCTTTTTTTCAAAAGAGCCTAAACATACATGCTTACTTTCAATTGATTTGTGCCTGAACTAGGGTCTTGAGTCTTGGATATTTTCAGTTCTTTTTAGCCGATAGAGTCCTTTGACATTTTCATCTTTTATAATACAGCAAACAGCTGCAACTAATCATTTTTCATTATGTTTTTGTGTATCTGTTTTGTTTTACAACAAATTTTACCTAAACAACAAAAATGCAACTGAACAACTTTTGCTTATAGTAGAAACAAGATTTTTCTGAAGACTGCAAGAATTGGACATGATATCAGATACAATTAGGACAATGTATTTACACTACAGTAGGAAAAGGACATGGGTTGAGGGGAAAAAAAGGCACTTTGAAATGAAGGCGCTTATAATACAAGACAAAGAAAGACTTAATCTTTGCACATTTTCTATTACTGTTCATCACAACCAGATAACCTGAAAATTATTGATGCTTTTAATACGACTACCTATTTATTTATTGCAGTCATTTCTTCAGCTTTGACATACAACCCAAACAATAAGTCAATGAGGCTTACATCTCTGTGTTGCAAATACGCGGTCTCCATCTATCAGGAAAAAGGGCAACAGGAGCTCAGTCTACAACATCCTGTATCACAACTGAGCAGCACCAACCTCTCCTGAGCTACCTTCAGCAGCAACATAACACAGAGCGCACACAAGTCACTTTGCTGCCACTAAGTCACTAAGCTAAACTTAGGAAAGTTTACTGAATTATTAAATAAGCAATTATGATAACATAACATACTAAATACAGATAGGGTTGTATTAACCAAGCTACTAATTTTGGTGGTATTTTTCAATTCTTGACCACAGAAATATTAGACATACTAAAGTAAGCATGATGCCTTCTCTTCCTTCACAGACCCCTCTCTTCAGAAGATAGCTAAAAATCAGTAAAGGGAAAAGGAAAAAAAAAAAGACCATAATACAGCAAAGTCCTACTGAGGAATAGGGTTTTAATGAACACACAAACCAACTAGGTGACATCTTTATCAGCCCTCATAAACCTTGATTGAATACACAGCGATAAGGCCTGTTTAAACTGTCATCCTCACGATAACACAGGCAGAGACAACGCGGGCCTTAGCAACGACCTGTGTAAGGGAGGCCTTCCCAAAAGTGCAGGCCCCGCTAGGTAATGTATAGTGCGTAAACAGTTCAAAGCTTGCACGGTCGGTTTGTTTGTGCCATGGTGAGAGGTGGAGGGCTGGCCCAGGGGGTATATGCACATTTTCTTGTGGCACCGCCTTGAAAGGGCCTTTGCTTCAGAGCCGGTCTGGTTTTGGGGATGGAGAGCTGTCTGGGGAAGATGGGCACTTTTACTCAGAGGGACCTTTAGCACTTAGATCTGCAAACACCGAGGATTTTAATATAAATGATTTTAAAGGATTTAAGGAAAGTCTGTTCTGTTTTTTCCTTTCCTTTCCTAGAACAACATCATCTATGAGGTGCATAACATTCAGCACTAGGAAGCAAGTGGTCATTTGGGGCCAGCATGACAACAGAAGGTGGCAGTGACGTGACTTCTACCAGAAGATCTAGCCTTGGCCATCTAGGATACTTATTTAAATAATTTTTTAAAGCATTTCAAACTCTCTTTAAGCATCTCCAAGAAACACCTTGGCAACTGCCCAGTTAGCAAGCATGAATTTAATTGATCTATTTTTCTGTATTCATTTCTAGCTTCAAAAAATAGCAAAAGTCACACTTGAACTTTTATTCTTTCTCCCCAAAATCGTTCTTGCCTCACTCCAATGCTTGCAGTGACACCCACTGGCTGTGGTGGGTTGAGTTTCAGAATCACTACTAAAATGCTTCAGCACACGCTGACAAGATCACAGAGACAGAAATTCAGGAAAACGTCAGCACTAAAAAGCTGGCACTTTGTCAGCTCACTTAGTATTATAACTCAGCACCTGCATTCAATACAGCTTTCTTCCATTAATAGCTTTAATAAGTAAATAATGATCAACAGTTACTCAGTAGTATAAGAAGATATACATTTGTGTATAATTACTAGTTAATGAATAATTCCCACTGCTTGGGCAGTGGAAGATATTAGTTCATTTTATGCCTATCTAGTCTTTGGCAAGACTGTGAAGTAGCACTAGTACTAGTTATAGGTTTTCACTGGGAAAACTAAACTGAGCTGGTTCACCACCATATGTCTCCCTGTCCAGCCAGGCACTTTAGCTACTCAAGGACTCATTTATGCCTTTGTAGGCTTCTTTGCATACACCAGTAGATTTCTTTTAGCACCCCCAAGCAGTACTTTTCTCATTTCACAAATAGGAAAGAGAGGAAACACAGAACTAAGTGATTTGAGTAGATTTACAGGAAACCCACAAACCCCAAATCTAACAAATCCCAGACTAATGGCCTCAATTAGAAGACAACTTGTTTCTTCAACTTTATTAGAGTAATTTCTCTAGAACACATGCAGGTTCTTAATGTTTAAACAAAATTATCCAAGTTTAAGCTGGAACACAAAAAAATAGCTCCTGTTACACAAAGTGTTAACCATAGGAAAAGGCTAGGTTTTAATTTAACTACAACCTGATACCTTGGAAAGGATCAAGGGAAACATCAGATATACTTTGGAATAAAAAGCTAGAAAAAAAAAGAGAACTACTTTTTGCCTACTTTAGGGCACGAGCCATGAGCAAATGGCTCCTGGCTGTGAGCACATGAGGTATGTTTGCTGACTCACAAGGATTAAAATCATTTTAGTCAACTTTAGGTTACTACTTACATCTACAGCCACTGACATTCTCTCCAGAGGAGGGTCAGAAGCAAAACTACTATATTCATGGAAAACACATTTATAGAGGACTTCCTGCATAGCTGAAAATAAAAGAGTTATCCAAAAAGTGTTATCCAACGCCTTCCCAGCCAAACTTCCTCCTGAAGTGAAAAATCCTTCCCTTTGATAAGAAAATTGTGTCAGACCACATTTCTGTCCCTGACAAGAGAATTGCTCTCCCTTGGCTTGCTCGTTTCGGCAGCTGTGTTCAGGAGAACCATGCTGCTCTTCCCAGATAGTCACCACACTTAACAGAGCCACCAACTTATCTTTGACTTGAACAAGAAAATAAAAATGAACTATGCACAAGCAAGCGGTTACTGTGGGTAACACTACCCACCTCAGCTCCGAGGCAGGCAGCTCTTCTCTGGGTTAGTAATCCCATCAATAACCTAACACATAATTAAAAGACGTCTCTCTCCTCCCTCCCCTCCTCCTTTTTTTTGCCTGTCACAGCTATCTACAGAGGTCTCCAATGCTGCATATACACAGTGTGCAGCAAAATAAGCTAGGCTTGTCAGCTTCCCTTCTTCCCTCGGATGTTCTTTCTGTATCAGGAGGAAATAAACTGTGGGGAGGGACACTTTCACTCCAGCACTGAAATTTGGTGCCTTTTAGATGCCCTTGTTTCTAATCTGCTGACAACCAACCCACAGCTGCTTAGTAACCTTGTTCTAGAGTTTTGGGGCAAGTCTACTGAACACCATGTGGTGGTCTATGTTCATGTTCCCCATGGTTATACTGGCCTCTTCTCCCCCTAACTGCCCTTCAAGAAAATCCAGATGTACCAACTCATGAAGAGTATTATATTATCATGAGTGCAGTGCACTTCTGCTTTCACTGCTACTACTGCGAGGGTACTGTGGCATGAAAATGTCTTATGGTAAACCTACTCTTCAAGCAAAAGTGCAACACTGAAGCTCACACAGCATTGCCCGAGTTAGCATTTGGCCATGGATGGGAAGAGCTTAACCTAGGATGTGTCAAACCCTTACCTACGTTCCCCAGAAAAACCTGACAGACCCAGGCCATTTCTACTAATATTCCAGCTGGTTCGCTTAATGGTTAAATACCTGTATCTGATAAAACAACCAGCCCTAATTTTGTAGGAAAGGAGAGGCCCAATGTGAGAACTCTAGGCACAGCAGTGATGCCCCCATTGATTTCCTCTCAAGATCACATGCCATCTGAAAAAACTAAGGCAGCCCTACATTTGATAACTGGAGAAGGACAGAAAGACCAGACCAAACCAACGTGAGAGAATAAAGTACTTTCTTTGTCCTGGAAAGTTACAGAGGATAACACTATCTCCTATAACTCTACAAGCGCATCCTCGCACCCTGTGGAAGGACTTTCTTGGGAGAGATAGGATGGTGGTGAGGAACAGATGGGATGGACACATGGGATTTGTATTTGATTTCAGCCAATCCAGACAGCAAGTAGCAATTACAGCAGCATTTTGGCTAAATGAAAACTGGCAAAAGAAATGAAAACCAGGCACAGTTCCCATCCAGAAGAGGGGGAGAAGAAAAAAAAAAGATACTTCCCTTATTAAATCCTCCTGTCTAGATGCTTTTTTAAAGGCTGTTTGACTACATCCTAAAAGTTGAGAAATTCCTGCAAAAGCAGAACTATGAAATCAGCCAGTGACTAACTTCTCCTGGAATGCTCAACCATGGCTTGCCAAACATTGGTGTCACCATTTGATTCAGCATAGGAGATAAATCCTAAAATTAAATGTCTGGTATCCCAACTTTGTTAACAAAGGTATGTTTTTCATACCTAATTAATTTCCATGCTACTTGTCCTGAGCTGACATTGCTTCACAGGTAAGTAGATGCCCAGGGGGCTTGGCCCACTCAACTCTGCTTGGCCGCAACACTTTAAAAGTGTAAGTGGCCTCCAACTACTGCCTGCCGCAGGCAATCACCTCACACAGGTAATTACTAAGCAGTAGATCTGCAGCAGCTTTTTACACCAGGGCCTGTTTGCAGGCACACAGAGTTCACAGTAAATCCAAGTCAAGATCACCTACCCCTTCACATCTTTCTGTGTGTGTCATGTGAAAAGAGAGTTGTACTACATAGAACAGCAGACTCATAACTTCTGCATCAGAGACTGGCTTGTGACTCCTACACCTTCCTTCTCCACATGTTGAATAGTTCCTGTTTAACTCTAGGATATATTACTCCAGGGACATGTAGTGTGAACGGACCTATCTGTGGTCGTGGGACAAGCAAGGCAAAGGAGATGGCAGGGTTACAGCAAGACTCAATGTATCCATGATACAAACTCTCAGGAGAGGGAACAGAAGAATTTAAACCTCTTCAAGAGACCACCCTGCTCACAGTCATATTTGCCATCTGAGTTTATCACCTCATAAAATTCCTAAGAATTAGGCCTTTATTCTAACACTCTCCTATCCCAAGAACATGTGAAGTGCTTCCAGACTCTATGCTCTCCACATGAAGTGGTGGGAGAATAGACTTTCAGAGGACTACAGTTACATGAAGACTCCCTCAGCCTTAAATATCATCAGAATGACCTGACCAAAACCCAAGAATAATATGAATTAGGTGCTTTAAGTGCCCTGTGCTATAGATCAGACAAACACAGTAAAAAACCTTGGAGTTCATGCTTTGAACTCTAAGGCTTTACTGAACTGAACAGACTTCCTCTGGGTAACTTAAGAGAGACAGTAACTTCCATCCAGAGTGAGTTTTTCTCTGGGAAGTACCTTTTCACCAGAAACTGAATCTGGGATTTGGTAACAATAGAAATTTCAGGCAGCCTATGAGGAAAAATAAACCAACACAACAACAAAACAACACAAACAAAAAACCCCAAAACAAAAAAGCACATCCAAACCACCAACCTGAAATGTTTACTTGCTTCTGATTTTCCTCATATAGTCAAGAACAGTTGTAACTAGACCAAAAGCACCACCTCTACCCTACCACTACCACCTAGGTGGTAGCCACAAACTTTCTTGTGCTGCCAACATATAGAGAAAAAAGGTGTTTTGATAAATCAATGTGAAGTTTTGCTAAGACTAACTTCAAGAACTCCTCCTGTCAGTATATGCACTTAAGAGTGGAGTCAGACGCAAGGATAGGGCCCCACTCTGCTTATGCGAAGGCACCACGCCAACTTCAGTGTAATGGATATTATAGTATTTTTGAGCAGTACACTGGGAAAGGACACATCAAGGAAGATGGGACACACAGTTCAGCTTCCAAAAAAACAGACAGGATTGAAATAGAGGACTTGAGTAGTGAGGCACAGAAGCACTGAAGACATGAAACATGAAAACTGTAATGTGCAAGAAAGAGAATAACAAGAACTACAAACAGGATATAAGGAAGGTTCCTTGTTAATTCAGGTAAGCATAAGCAAGAACCTGCACCAACCTGAAAGACACTGACCATACGTAGACTCCTATTTGTGAAATATGACTTTGGTACAACAGTTGGAAATTTTTGGTGAGGGAATAGCTGTCTGGTCTGTTCAGTCTCTTGGTAGGGAGATAATGAGTAACTTCAAACTTCTGTCTCCAAGGAACTTGCATACTTGGGGAAGCCTTGAGAAGCTGGACATTCCTTCCACTGAGCAGACTGATAGGGTTCAAAGCATATTTCACTATAAGCTGTGTTACTATAGGGTGGAAAATATTAATCAGCTCGAGCCATCTAGGGAGACTGTGGTTATCATTAAGAATATGCGGGATACTCATACAAGAATTCTTTTCCCCTGCTCACTGGACAAGCTCTCTCATAGTTTATCTGCTCCAACTGCATACTCTTGAAAAAAAATAGCTAGACTAAATGAATACTTTTAACTAGAGCTAAAGGTAAACACTTTAACTTTGGAACTTTGCCCTAATCAATAGTAGCAATGTCCGTGTCACATGAGAGTCAGAGAATGGAATATGGTGCTTATTGCAGTCAGCAAATAAGCTAATTATACTTAGCCTGCTTGAAGAAGGGGACAAGTGAGGTCTGGTCCACCCACGTATTAATGCAATCATCATTATCCTTATCCCTTGTTTGCTTTGTGCTTATATTACCAAAAAAACTTGTCACAAACGGAGGGTGCTACTGACCCCTTGTGGAAGAAGCACTCATACATTTCAGGATGCACAAATGACAGTGGGGAAGTCAGCTCAGGCATAAGTTTGTCTACTTACCTCCCTCAGATTTCTTTTTAAAGAAAATTCAGTTGAACAGTGTTACAGTATTGTGAAGGGTGAGTACATTCCCACAGGTGTATTTTCCTGATTTTAGGCAATTCTGCAGAAATTAAGTTTTGTATTATCTTCTTCAGGGCAGTCAAGCAAGCCTCAACAAATCCCAAGTAGTAGATTTTATACTAGATTTCCTACAAATTAAAGTCTTGCATTGTAACAGAATAAAACTTTTACATTACCAGCTACCGTAGTTCTCGATTTCTAATGTAATTTAAACTAATGTCAATCCACCACAGCATTACTTCCTAAAAACTGCTTTTAAAAAAAACAGTATTTTCTGGATTGCCTGGACATACTACTCTTATCACTGCAAAGGGAACAATTTAAATCCCTAAAGTAACTTTCATCCAAAAATCTTTTTGTAAGCATCAAGAACAGTTGATAGGCTTCATTCTTTAAAGTAAAAGGTTTCCAAATGCATGCTGCTTTGTTGACTTGAATCCGACTGCACAAAGCGCAAGAACAAGATCTTCAGAGATACTGGTTCTGACTAATGGAAGTTACCTTTCCATATTGTGAAAAATCAAATCTGAAAAGGAAGGCTATCACTTTTTATTCAAATGCTGCTGCTGCTTTTTCTTCCCTAAATAAAACAGTATACCCAGGAAGAATCAGCCTCTGCATTTAACTAAATGTCACATCTGAAGGAAATCTCCACAGAGTTGCAAACAGATGGCTGCATTATTTGATACAGCTGGAATTTGAACAAAAGTGTATTAAAAAGAAATCATATTATACAGTCTTTATATTATAAAATACTATAGGAATTCTATTACACAGTATGAAGCAGCCTTCTCAAAATCTAAAAACATTGGAATTAAACACCAGCAAAGACAGCAGCTTTCATTAGGGACCATGACTTAAGTCCATGCCAGTGCTGTTACCATCACTTTCAATAAACAGGTACACAGAAGTATGTGAATTGCTTCTAAGTCCCAAAGCAAAGAAGTGGCTATTTAAAATGTATTTTGACAATTTGCATAAATTGTTTTCAAATAAAAAAACCTCACTCTTTATAATGTATCCATGAAGAACCAGAATTTTTTGAAGTTTGGATTGCCAACCTTCTCAACAAACAAAGTCTGATGCACTTTTAAACGTCATACGTCAACTAACAGCGTTACCGAACATTTGTTCGGGTATACAATTTTCTAATTCAGTGGTGAATTCTACAACTAAGAACGAGGAAGTCAAATGAGACATCAGTCTCTTCCCAACGATGTGTGCACAAAAATCGGTATTAATTCAGTCCAATTACGCTTTTAAACCAAAGTCAGCATACTTCTTATATAATCAGTTTTATTAACCATAAAGTACATTAGCATTTCCTTTGAAAAGCTTAGACCTCGCTAAGCAGTTTTAATGAAAGCAAATATATAATGCTACCTGCATACAGAAATCCACTACATTCACACAGACAACCTTAAATTTCTCCAATAAACAGTCATGTCAAAATCTACAATTTACTGAAAATACAAAGTTTTTAACAAAAGCAAAAATGTTCCTGTGGTTCAGTAAAACCTGTTTTCTAATATGAAGAGCTTGCACTCAAAAAGACATTAAGCTTGGGACAAAGAAAGTATTTCCTAGAAGCTCAAAATGAGACAAACTTTTAAACTATGAAATGGCATGCAAACATACAGATTTGTTGCTGATTATTTCTCTCTTTTATAAAAGACTTACTGGGCAAGAGTAAAGCAGGTATTTTTACATGTTTGTTTATGCAATGACCTCTCCCCTGACACTAAAAATGTCACATACAGAACTTTTTATCAGCTGTCTGTCACAAATGCTGCTTCTGTAAATTTGAATACTATGCCCTTCAGACCCTCATGACTGGTGCAACAATCAACCAACTTTCTGAAAGCTTAACAAAATCTAAATTTGCCCATTTTGCTTTACAGAAAGTATACACAAGTTTATAAATCCACAGCAGGGGTATTACAATTATATTAACATCAACTCATCAACTGGATTCAAAAGATGCTTGCATTCTGTAAGGACCCTATGGCTGCTGCCCCTTCAATAGTTCTATCAAGGCACTGTACAGTCATTAAACCTCCAATATTCTCCAAGATGTGCTGAAGAACATTGTGAACGTGCTTAAGTTGTTTAAAAAGCCCTGAGTCAGAACTTTCATATTTACCACAGGCTTGACTACAAAAATGGCACGTACTAAAACTTCTGCAGATAACAGTTTTGCTTTGTCAACACAAACAAAGTACGAAATAAAAAGACAATAGTATGAATTCCAGCAACTTATGCAAGAACGATATACAATGTACACTGTGGCAAACCCAAGACTTCTATTGTAAGCAATTTATACAGTCAGTAAAAAACCTTTGCAATGTATTCAGACATCAAAACTGATGAAAGCAAAACAAAACAAAATGCATTCCCCACCCCTTCCCAAAGACGAAGAACAACTACAGAAGAATTCAGTACTTTGACAGAAAGGAGGTAGCACTGCTAAAAGTTAGGCTGTAGTGTCGTTGGTTTTAAGTGAAAACTTGACCCATGCAGCACAAAGAACAGGACAGGCTCATCGGTTCACCAGCTGCTACTGGAAGAGTAAAATTAAGTTTCTGACATTTGATTTTGTAGAGGAAACTTAGATCGCTAGCTTAAAGCAGCTTCTTCAAACAATTCAGCATTTACACAAACTGCAATTCTGCAATTAATACTGCTAAAAATACGTAGGCATATGTAAAACTTCATCTCTAGAAAATATCTACACAATAAGGACTTGAATCAGACTATTTTTAAAGACCATTTAATGTCTTTAAAAGAAGCTAAAATACCAATTGTAAGACTATGCTAACAAGGCACAAGTACTTGTGCAAATCTGCTATATCCTCACCCAGTCCAAGTTAAGAACATCACCTCCTAATCAAACTTTCACATTTACAAAGTAACTTGTTTATTCTCTTGCCAGTCTAATTTTCAGTATCCACTTCAGCAAAAAGGGATTGCTCCAAACCCCCGACACACAAGTGCACCATATTACAACAAATGGAAAGCGGGTGATAATAGCCCAAATTTTGAGAAGTGCCATATGAACTTGGGGTAAGTGACAGTAGGTTTGGGGAAAACAGTCATTCACACAAAAGTTAACAAGCTACAACTATTTAGTATATGCTGTTAGCCTTTTAGGTTGTCTTCATACTTTAAATCACTCCGTACTAATGTGACCATTTATATATTTTACTGAATTGAAAAAATGAAGTTTTTTACTTAAAAATCTGAGCATACCTCACATCTGAACAATATATATTATTAGGTGTGTTCTTCATTATTCCGTGAAAAATTGAGATATTAATCCAATTTAATTTAGAAACTGTTATTCAATACTGGGGGATAATAATAATAAAACTTGCAAATCTTACATTTTGTAATTTTACAGTATATTAGAGATAAATGCCTTATTGATTTCTCTCTCATTTTCGCTTTGCTCCCTACTAACAGTGACAATAATAATGAGATTTACACTTTCATCTTTTGCTGAGGACACAGGCACAATGACATATCCTCAACTCTCCTACTTGTTATGATCCCCTCTGGCTTTCAGCTGAGCTTGTTTTTCATCCTTCAATTATTTCGGTGTTTTCCAATTAATGCACATTGCACAGATGATACCAGACTAAATGGAGTGAATGAACTTACTAGCTTCCTCAGCAACACTAGTTCACCTTCTGCACCAGAATCCAAAGACAGTGTGTGAATGAATCTCTATATCTACTTCCATAAATGATAACGGATTTGCAAACAATTTTCCTTATTAAGTTTTTTGAGAGGCAAGCACTGTATAGCCTTCCCAGTAAGATACAGCTCTTTCCCCTGTTAGTAAGAGGCCTATATTAGTAATTTAAGCATGTTGGTTAGCTTACCTAGTTGTTCTAACTCAGCTGTTCTCATGGCACCATGACAGCATCATGTTAAATCCCTGACATACTTTAATTTCAGCTGGCACACAACATAGCTCAATGAATCCAATCACAATGATAAGCCACAGCCACACCCATCTGGTGTGACCACAGTACAGGCTACAGCTGCTCCTATAGCAATACCTTCAGCCACTGCCTCTATTTCCACAGGACCATGATCTGAGTGTTATACAGTAACCAACAGCTGGAAAGTACAAGCCTAATAGAGCACTTACCTACCTATGCTACAATCTCTGCCTCCTGCACACAAGGAGTATTTAACATTCGACTCCAGTTTCCCACCCAGGACGCTTTAGATTTGTTCTTACTCAGCTGAATTACTCAACTGATGTAAAGTTGAAATACTTTCAAGTAATTCTGGCTTGTTCCAGTGAAAAAGAATTAGGAAAATGCCAATTGCTATACAGAGGTTTCAGTTTTGAGCTGTATTATCATGAAGAAATTCACTATGCTTTTGTGCTGACAACAATTTATAGAGGTTCCCCTGAAGAATAAATAGGACACAATATTCAAAATATATCTAACCAAAGCCAGAGGAAACACGTACAGATCTGATTCACTACAGAGTAATACTCAGAATGGACTGTCAAATGGCATGTCCTACTATAAAATTATTTTAATAGGAAGACTGACAGGAAACTGAAGCCTACTTCAACTGTCAAACATGCTACATAAAAAAAAGTCAGACTTAGTGACAGGTGTATTGGCCAAATGAAAATTGCAGCAAACGCTCAGGTGCACTCAGCTTAAGTAAAAATAGTCAAATGCTGAACTGAAAAAAAGACTTAGATTGAAAACTTTCCAAAGCTCCTTGAAATCTTGATATTTTTTAATAGGAACCCAAGAAGCAAGAAAAGAGATGGCTATTTCATATGGCCAAAAAGGCAGATATACAGATTATATAAAAACAGGTGACTACTAGCATACAAAACAAAACAGACAACTACATTGACTTCAGATTGCGTCCAATGAAAAAATACTGAAAAGAATGATGAGCATTTGCAATTCTGGATCAGGATTAAAGATGGCTATAGAAAGGCTGTGCACTACATTATAACATGTGCTATGTTAAAAGCTACTCTACATACATTTTTCCAATATATCACTGTAGTTGTTTCCTGGAAAACTCCATTCAATGTTTAAAACTGACTAGTTAAAAGTTCATCTATCTTTACTGTTTACTGGTAATATTCTTCTGGGACTTTTGCTACTATTTGCACAATTCAGGCATATCAACATAAGCTTCAAATGACTAAGGTCAAGTTTCTGAAGAGGTCACAATTTTATGCCTTTACCCTTACTTGGATCTTCCTCTGAACTGTCCCTTTTGCCACATTTATGACATACGCAATGAGAATTAAATGAGAAATTAATCTTGGCTTCAAGTAAGGCACCTAAGTGACTCCAGCATGGATTTCTTTATTGTTCTGCAGAAGCATATCCAAATAAAGTCTGCACAATGGCAAAAGGCTACATAAGCTGTGCACTCAGAAAACTGCTGAATCACTGAGGAGTAAGCACACACATTCCTTTCAGCTACAAGGGATCCTTAAATCAGCATACTTTCTTCCATCCAAAAAGATGGAAGGACGTAGTTGTTATCAAAATGTTAATAGTTTGCAGTTCCCGACAGTAGCCTTTGCAGGATCACCTCTTCATGCCACATCAGCGACAGCTGCTTCCCTTCAGCCAACTTCAACTAACCTAGGCATAGCTCATGAAATTCACTGCTCTGTCAGCAATATCTTCATTTGCAGTATTGCCTGTTAATGTCCACAGATAAGTCCTGGTGTCAGCACCCAACTTAGATGAATAAGCAATATTAAATCTTCTCTTTTGCTGTTGACACTGTTTGCCTGGAGACAATAAAACTAATTTAAGAGAGGACATCCTGCAAAATCTCTAGTTTTTCCTAATTCACAGGCTCAGATTTTTTAAGTGGCCCCGCATACATATACACACACACTTCATATATGCTCCTCTACAACTCATCAAATTCCCTCATCTGAAATTGATAACTGACC
Source organism: Mesitornis unicolor (assembly GCF_000695765.1). Taxonomy (NCBI): domain Eukaryota; kingdom Metazoa; phylum Chordata; class Aves; order Mesitornithiformes; family Mesitornithidae; genus Mesitornis; species Mesitornis unicolor. The sequence goes on along the minus strand of NW_010174295.1, from coordinate 43,928 downwards.
CATTGCTCCAATGTTTTCCTTTCCAGTCAAGTTAAAAGCAATTCCATCCAAAATCATGTGGCTAGCAGAATTAAGAAGTTCACTATTTAAGTTAGCTTGAGCCTGTTAGACTAAAGTGCAATTTTGGGAACATAATATTTCTAAATAAGATTTTTCTTTTTACTGTTTCCTTCCCAACCCATCCTTTGCAACAAAGGGCACAATAAAGTTAGAATTACCTTAACATTGTATTTTGAGGTCTGATCCTATAGGATTAGATTGATATTTATTACTACCATGTACACATTTCGTACTGATTTTGCATTACTGCATATTTCAAGATGGAAACTACTGTGAATAATAACTGTCACAGGAAATTTGAACATTGTTCAGAAAAGCATAAAACAAATTACTAATTATTTATTTGATATTAACTGACAATATAAAAAAAAACCCTTGACAACTGACAAACATTAAAAAAAACATGAACGAAACCAAGTAAGATTGTCCCTTTACACTTTAAGGGGAAGAAGACGACAAAGAAAATGAAAAAAAGACTGCTTTAAATTAGCTTAGATGTTTATCAAGAGTAAAGCTAAAAGCTGACTGTTCAAATACTGTTCTCTTATTTGGTGTGTTCACAGTCTTTAAACAATTACCATGCAATGAACCTGTGCTACAGTATTAGAAATGTTTTCATCAGAACCCTTTACTGCCTTTCACACTGATGGAGATTCAGACCATCAAAATGTCCTTATTGTTTCATAAGCTAATAAAAGACACCAGTTCCACTGCTCAATACAAAAGGATCCTTCGTTCAATCGCCTTGCGGCATATAGGGCATTCACTCATTCGGTCTCCGCAGAGTTGACATGTTCCATGGCCACAGAGAAAGATCATGTTCTTCAGACGGTCCAGGCAGACAGGACACATAGTCTGCAAAAGATTTTGACAGGTTACATAGTTAATGGCAGTAGAGATACAGTACTGAGTATGCAATACATAAATTATTGAAATTTTACAATAAATACGCCACCTTAAGCATATTGCCATTGCACAACGCAGCCACTAACCTGAAAACTAGGTATTTTTTTTCTAAATCACATTTTTACTTCACACTGACTTGAAATAATTGTGCTTTTCCTACCCCATCATTACATAAAATCTATGCAGCTTTTTTTAAAATATGATCCCTTTAAGTAAGGCTATCCAGCAGTAGACTGACATCACATTTTCAGTATCATTACCCATGTTTACAACATTAAGCCATTCTTCAATGTTTCCCTTTATGCCATGTAATCTTCCGGGAACACACACAACACAAACACCTTTATGTGTGCAATGCTGGGGCAATCATTCATCAATTTCTTCTCAGGGTACCTAGCCACTCATATACTTACCTTTAAACACCAAGCACTGAACACATGCAGAAGTAATAAAAATGCTGCATAATTAATATTACACATACAGATTCAATACTGGTAATTCCAGCCCTTGCTCATCGAAGTTATCTAGCTTTTCAACCAAAAGAACATCTCAGGTATAAAATGAAGAGCAATTTAATAAATCCATGACCTTCAGTTACAACAGTAGCACAGCAAACTTTTAAAATCAGTTTCAATTGCTGAACGTGAAAGTGACAGCCAATGCCTCAAAAAGATCTCCTAAAGTTCTTCAACAGAAGAGTTCATTTTGTACCAGGTCACCGAGGAACAATATCCTTCATCTTTTGGCACACGCAGAAATTGAAGTTTTGGTAAGGCATGTTCCTTCACCATAAACATATTGCAGCCATATTAGGATTTAATTTATAACCATTTATCTAAGGTTAGTGAATGAATAGATATTATAACGGATGATAATTGTTAAGACCACTCTGTAGTCCAACAAATCAAATCTACGATGTCTTCAGATCTGAGACACACTACTCATATGTAACACTTATAAATGTTGATCTCATATATAATACGAAATACTGACGGGGCTCATATTTCAAATGCAAATTCATTTTATCACCACTTTGCACCTGTGACTTGTTGTGATGACCATACTCATCACTAGGGGTTCACCTCAGTTTGTTCATTTCATGAAAGAGAGGATCCACAGCAGGAACCCTATTCAGTAAAAGCCTTAAAGCACACCTTCTATGTAAGCAGTAGGTTTTACTTCCTAGGTTAATTAGCTTTGTGAATTAAAAAAAAAAAAATAAATCACCATCAGTCTGCTTATGTAGAGTTTTAATTGGCATGGCATCTGGCCAGATGCCTGTTTTAATTTCCAGGATACCAGTATAATGGTCTAGAAGGAACGTAAAACTTCCAGACAAATTCTCAAACTAAAAATTAGCAGAAGACCAACTATCTGTCAGTGAGTCCTGCTAGTTTTCCATTCACACCAAGTCATCACCTTCACATCCCAAGAAGGCAATCAGAGCACCCCTCCTCCAGTAACCTACAGTTTTCAGGTGTCAATGAAACTGCTATTTCCAACAAATACACAGCTGTCCTGTGACAAGTGTCTATAACCTGATAGTATTGACATGATGTCCTTTGACAAGGACTGACAAAACAAACCCAAATCTCATCTTTGAAGAAAAAACTTGTAGCCTTTATTCTATGTTTTTAGCTTATTTGCTTTTGTACCTAAAGAGAATGTCAGAATTACTGAAGTTACAAGGGTCTGTTTCTTTCCAACTGCCATGCCACCATTTGAAAGAGCAAACATTCATCGAGGGGTTCAGAATTTTTTTTTAAAGAAAAACTTTATCCAAACTCCGTTACTTTTGATTATTTCATTCAGTGAAGTACAGAAATCCTACCATTTTAATTTTACATATCTTTTCTGTGACTGCATGCAGTATTAGCAAATTGTCCATTTTCTCCAGCTTAGTACAAATGCAAAGTATTTAAAATACATTAGCTGTTTAATTTCTTAATATGATACTATTTTAACATTTAAATTATTTCACACAGTAGCAAAATTCAACTGGCAGGAACAACCAAGCTTCCTGTTTGCAGGAACTATACCTGTTCTATGTGAGAACTACTTCTTTGGATAAGTAAAAGTAGTCTGAAAAAGTGCTTATCATACCTTTAAAAGTATAATTGAGTTTGCAATTAAAATCCATTTTTATGACTAACAAGGTCTTTTAAACTGCTTGAAATATCAATTCCTACTTACTAAAAACAGTTTTCCAACAATATACAGGTGCACAGTGACAAAATAAATTTATTTTTAAGGAGAAAGAAAGTGATGTAAGTATGGTGAAGGAACATGCATAAGATTTTAGACAGATGATGGTGATTATGTATGAAATGGAGTGAAGGCATTACAATTACAGTCAAAAGGGTTCACATTCAGGGAATTCCTGAAGAATGGTGTGGTCATCAGATGTGGGAGATTCTGTTGACATCAGCATCACTTCTGCTTGACACCAGAAATGGTTTTAAAAGCTTGCTGTACTAACATATTAGATTATCACTGAAGGTATGAGTTGAAACATAGGATTATACCTGCTGAAAGAAAACAAATTACTTTTAAGTACAAAAACATCAACGTAACCTGAAGACCGAACTGTTAAAGCACAAATGAAAAGAATGCACAATTATAGTGAAATGCTGTGCATCATTTTAAGCACAAATTTAAAAGATGCAACAACTAACTTTAACCAAATCCAACTGGCTACTCGCAAGTATGATACACAACTTGCCCTGTCACAAGACTAAGCAGAAAAGACACTAAAGAAAACATGAGTTTCAGGCCAGGATGCACATAAGAACCATCAGAACCAGCTTTCCCTAGTCAGAGGCACTGAATAATCTTCAGTTTTATACTCATTCAAAATAAATTATCGGTCAAAAATGCATTTCAAAGCAAAACAGAGCATTTAGATTCTCAAAGCATTCTGACATTAGATCTTTCTTACTACTGCAAATATGAAAACCAGAAAATAAAAAGTAGAAAGCGACATATAAATTAATGATTCTTTTCTCTCTAATACAGCATAACTTTCTGATATTAGAAAGCTTCTGGCTAGCAAATCCCAAAGGTAAGACCAAACTGTGGAGAATAAAAGAGTGCCTAAGAAAAACTGAAAAAAAACCAACAACCTGAGATCACATCTATCAAGAAGAAAAACAGTAACAAAGTAGTTTTCCTTTCATGTCCCTACACACAGAGTAGTACCATGCCCAAATACAACTCCAATCTTACATAAACTCCTAAAATAACCACAAAAAATACATCTGAAGAAAATACTTCCATTTCAGCATTCATCTGCATATTTTGCATATATGATTTTAAATGCCAAAGCAGTAACCTTATCCTTTTCATCCAATGTTAAAAAGTAAACCAGAAGCTACACAGTAGATGTAGGATATTAGAGATATCTAGAAACTCTAGATGTTACCATCAAGACAGACGTGCATTTTTCACATGACAATTTTTAATTCGCATGTTCTTTTACAAGCAAAAACTACAAAGGCATCTATCTTGAACTGGGTATTTGGATTTTTACTACTGGGGTGTTGGCCAAGTCTCTCTACAACAGGAACAGCTCTTCACAGACACGCCAATGAGGTTAAAACTTGACAGTGTATCAGCTCCCAGATTTAAAGCATTTAGAGATATGGGACCTAGAACTGGCAACCTAAACACTTTAGTTTCAGCTTTTATGCACATGGACAGCTAAGAGCAACAACTACCAGGACTAGGTGCAATGCTGCCATCACTGAAGTATTACTGGCTGCTGTAATAAGAGGAAAAGGCAAGTAATACAGTAAGAATGCTTCTCTGCTTCCTGTATCCGTGAGAGGTTTCTTCCAATTGTGTTACGCACAGGGAAGCCAAAAATACCCCATGTCCTTTAACTGCTGAAAAATCTCAAAATCAGATTTTTCTTTGTTCAGATGGAAAAGAAAACAATTTAGTAATTTAACACAGGAAAGTGCTGCATGTAGATGACTACTTAAATGCTTCTGATGGAACTAGTGTTAACAGACATACCAAATTTAAATAGCTAACTGTCAGTTATTTGAAACATTACTTCTAAGTTTTCATTAGGTTTCTAAATGGCACGTAACTTAACCAATGAATAATTAATACAATCTATTGCAAATCTGTATAAATTTCCTCCTGCAAACACTATGCATAATTGCAAAAGACAAACCTTACCATTTACATTCCAAATATTCCAATTACATGTACAGTACTTTCAAAAATTTAATTTTGCAGCCACACAATTTTTTGAAGAATGCATAACCTATCACCTTCACACATCAGCCACTGTTGAAAGGCAGCTCATAACAGACAAGTAAAGATTCGGGGAAGTACAGAATAGTGAAGAATGTCTACTTTTGTTACTGTTCTGTGAAAACAGCTTCTGCTGTACCTATACACTCAGGTCAGCTGAACAGGCAGAGAACAAACTGACTGGGCAGAGCATCCTTTTCTTAGTCACACCAACACAGGCTCTCTAATAGATGGATTATCAAACATGAGCACTTGATTTGTTTTTTAAAACCTGTACATAGAAGACATACAAGCCACATCACATTAAAAAAGTATTGGTTATTTAACTAAAATTTAAGACCTGAAGCACTTTACCGTGTTTTGTTTTAATAAAAGAAGATGCTTTTTCAATTATTTTAGTGATTCATAAAATTTTACAGCTTTTACCTGTTCCTTAATGTCTTGTAACTGTTGCTGCAGCTTCTGTACATCTGCATTGACATTGGTGTTGTCTTTGTCTTTCTGCAAAACTGGAATGTTTCCACTTGCTGTAATTTAGAGAAAGTAAAGATACGTAATCACGCATCAATCTATTAAATAGGAATAATTATTTCCAGTGTACTAACTACAATTCTCAGTTATCCGAAATAAAGCTGGTAAAACATATTTGATAATCTATTTAAATTCACTACATTACTGCAGCTCAATTCATAAAGAACTTCTGAGTTTAGTGGCAATGCTTCTTTGACAAATACTTCAATAATGATGCTCAAAATGCCTGCAGCCCCTTAATATTCTCAGACTTCTTATTTGCCATGAAGTTTCTCCAGTAAATTTTTTTGCACATGTAAAAGATAAAGCCAAATCTTTTCAACTGAAAAGACTTTTTATCCACACAGTTGATTCTATTTGGTGTTCAAAACTGCGTGTTTAGGAAATATTTTGTCCAAAATCTGAACAAGATCAGATTAACATTCCTGAATTTGACTGATTCAGGAAGTAATGTTACTATAAGAAACAGGAAAAACTGAGAAGTATTTCAAATGACAGATTTTAAATTTCCAGTATATTAAAAATCTGATTTTAAGGATTATTATTACATTTACCTATTTAGGAACAGACAACAATGACCTAATATTCCAATTGACATAAATTCAATTCAAACACTGCAGACCGCACATACACACACAGAATAAATTCAAATCATTCATATAAATTATTCAGAGAAGTCACAAGAAGTTTAAAAGCAGGAGATGTAAAACTGAACAGTATGTTATGGCAGTTGCTTGTACCTAGATGCAAATTCCTTTATCAGTCAGTTTTAGAAGCGAGAAAAACCCCAAACATTTACTTGCTCATTTATACAATTACAGTCTTCAAGCTTTTGCTCCATAGGTTATTAATAAGTGGCCAAGAAGTCATCTATGCTTCAGCTTCTACTCCAGATGCTGGAAGCAATCCTTCAGTGTAATGACCAGTGTCACCATCGCATCTGCTGCTACCCATGTAGAAAGTAGTGCAAACAGCAAATGGATATCTTGCTTAACACTGTTTTTAATTACACTTTTCTTTAAACAGGAGAAGAAAGATTTAGGTCATTTAAAAGAATGACAATAAGAAGTTGGTGGGGGAATGTGTAAGAGTATGGTTTTGGAGTCACTCACAAATATCATCAGTGGTATCTTCTGTACCTTTCCCTCCGCAGCACATTATGAAAGGCACTCTTCGCTCGACCACTGCCCGACACTGCACACATTTCTTCATCAAGCTTGCACAATCTGAGAGGACAGAGAACAATATCAACTCTGAATCCTGCTATTTCATTTTCCTTCTTTCCTATCCATGAGCTTGTTTATTCACAGTAACTACATAGCAATGCCATAAGAGATTCTTATAATACAAATAGCTATTTGTGTTCATCTTCACATCATTTTCTGCAAATCACACCTATAAACAATGTCTTGTTTGTGACTCAAAGTAGACCTATTCTGTTTATGTCAACGTATTTCAAGTGAGCAGGTTCCTCTTTCTCCAAATGGATGTCTATTTCACAAGAACTACAGCAATTAAAGAAGTAAAATCACACACAACTGAGACCAGAACTTCCAAGAATGTCTCAACTACTTGCTTTCTTCTTTAAAACAAAGAATCTCTTTACTGTCCTAATACTCCAGGGGTAAACAGGTGTGGCTCCTTATCCTTATAAGAGTAAACCTGTATCTTCTTATATAAACCTAGAAAGGAAGCTGTAATTCTTCCACAAAAGGCAAATGATTATGTCTCATAAATCCAGACTTCTTTAGCAAGACCAAGCAAGCAGTTACTTATGGGAATGATTACCTTCCCACTTAGGTAGATCCTTAGTAAAAAAGACTCCTCTTCTCTAGGCAAATGATCCTTCAGCAAAACCCTAAAATGTCTGGCGACAATGTGATTGATGGCTGCATTCTCATTCATATACTCTCAAAACCACAAGAATTCTGGACATCTCCTATGTCTGATTTATCTCATGTAGCAAAGAAACAAGTGAACCATAACTGGTGGTTTTTCCAAAGATATAAGATGATTCTTTTAAGGGAAGGTATAGCCCTTGTGCAAATCTGTAGATCAGCAAATGAAGCATAATATATATTTACAGTATTATTTTAGAACACCATTTGCACATCTGAATGTCCCCCAAAAAGCTACAACAACGCAATAAAACTAATTCTAATTACTTCAGAAGTTTTAACGATATACAGCAGGCTTCTATAATCTAAACAAGACTACTCACAATTAAATAAATCAGATAGAAGATAATTTGCTTTCTGAATTTTTGAAAATTTCCAGTTTGTCCTCCAATAATTTCATTACCAGCACACCAAGTAATGCCAGAATTCTATCACACCAGAATGTCAAGTAAACTGGACAACAAGTTAGATTACTAATGAGCTTTTAGCAATCTCATTAAAAATGTTCTGTTTCAAGATTACTTCAAAAATAACTTCCTTTCAAGTTTACTTACTCTCACAGGCACACATATGACCACAAGGCTGGAAGAGCACTGCTGCCTTTTTGTCTGAGCATACTACGCATTCTTCAATCTGTAAAGAATAACAAACGCACATATGATAAAAGTTTACCTCCATCTCTCTACGTTAATTTGCTTTTATGCTCTCTTTTGCAAGGCATGTGGACTTCAAGAAGCTCCATCTAGTGTTCTTTTAATTAATTCAGCATGTCAAAATGCAATTTAAATGAGTTATCACACTGACTTCTAAGAGTAGGTATCTGCTGGCAATATTTGTATATTCAGTACACTGATAGGCATGGAGAAGCAGCTAAGACAAAAAAATGTTTCTTTTTCTGTGTTCTCTTCTTCTTTGTTCGCCACATATATTTAAATACACTTACAAGAGACTTCTATAGTAATCTGTTTTAATATTCTGGGTTAGGGTTTCTCAAGCCCTTTAATGTGATGCACTGTATATATCGTGTGACCACGGCCACCACATACCACTCCATACTAGCCTGAACTACCTTTTCCACTTCATAGAACTGTTGTCTAGGTTCATTCATTTCTTAGCCTTGTAGATATTACCGTAAGTTTTTAATCTAGAAGAGTATAAGAGATGTATTGAACAGATATTTCACACTCAATCTAATTTAGCAAAAGATGTCAAAGGACGGTTATTCACAAAGGTTAGCTTTCACCTGGGGAAGCTGATTTCCACAGAGCAGCTTCTTTAGCTAGATGAGCAGCAGTAGAAGCCTTACTTTGCTGCTGTGAATTACCCAGTGGCAGAACCTTTTCACTGACTATAAAGGAAGCCCAGAGAAAAGGAGCGCACACTGTGTTAACATTTCGCCTTTTATAATATGCATGGCAGAACAGTGAATAAGTAGTAAAAATAGGAGAATGAACAGTAAAACCAGTATAAATTCATATTTACAATTCCTATATTTACTCTGAAGCAGGAAAAAAATATACCACAGAAGCAGACTAGCCAAATCTAGTCAAACCTGAACAATAAAAGACATTGCAAAGTGGGGAAAAAGTATGGGGTAAGGTAGGATATGAGTACAGGCAAGCACAAGACAGCAACATACAATGCTGGGACAAGATATCATTATGATGCAAAACTACGTCTATCTAGTGAGACACCTGTAAGGCAAAATACCATTTAAAATATGCTACACTTTTCCTTGACTTTTTTTTTAAATTTTTCAACCAAAACCAGAAAAGGAACCAATAAAACTTTGGAAAATGTTACCTTTGTCCTAGACTGAACTTGTTCTTTACAGATGAGGCATTTTTTCACCCGTGGCGAACACAGAGAACACGTGGCAATGTGTCCACACGGGCCAAACAGAGTATCTCTCTTCATGTCTGAACACACCATACATTCTTCTAAGGTTTCAGAATCGTTGTTGATCATAGATGGACTTCGGGAACCAACCTGACCACTACAAAGAAGCAGTCAAGCTTACTTTTAAGAATTCTTAACGCTACTAATTTAAAATACACATCCATTGGCTTTTAGTCTATACAGTCCTATGCATTCAGGCATCAGTGCATCATCATAAAGCAATCCGAATGGCATTTTCCCAAATACAGAGTTGACACCAGAGTGCAAGGTCTCATGCTCAGATAAGACACTGTACAGAAACAGGTCACACAAGTTAGAACAGTATCTTGTGAATGTAAAAAAACCCTTTCTTCCCATCCTAAGTTTAGTTATTGAGATATACCCTGTAGATTCAGAACTGCCCAGCTTAACAACTTAGTCTTGAATACACTTCCAATACTTAGTAAATGGCAGGCTTGTAAAAGAACTCCCAAACTCTCACAGAGAATTCCCCTCTGATCTTGCTCTTATGCTGCTGCTGACCCAGCAGAGGGAGCGCGTGTTGAACATAACCAGCTCATTCCTGCAGCCCTCACAAGCCCATAAAAGGACTTGTGAAAGCCTTGAGAAAGAACAGCAGCCTCAAGGATGAGGCTGAGAAAGACGGACAGACTCAGACAGAAAGACTCTCAAGAAAATAAGCACCTTACACAGCAGGGCAGCAGTCTCTCTTTGTGGTATTTTGAAAGCACATTTTTGATTTCCATACAGGAATTAGGGATGAGAATCATGCAAGCCAATGGTGGGAACACAACTAGGACAAGCAGCAAGCTAAAACTCCTCATACTGCATGCACTTGGTAACATGACATCTCACTGAAATCAGAAGTCCTAAAGAAGTGCTTCTAAGACATCAGGCCTATCCCCTCCTCCTCTTTTTACAGAATCATACAATCATTCATATTGGCAGGTAACGCAGGAGGTCACCTGCTCAAAGCAGGTTCAACACTGAATTCACACCAGGTTATACTGGGCTTCGCCCATTCCAGGCTTTAAAACTTGCATGGGCAGAGATTTCACAACCCCCCTGGGCAACCCAATGCTTAGCTATGTTTTCAGTGCTTCCCATCCCTTCTACCTTTTCTGGGATGATGTTCTACCAACCTCCGTCTGGACATTGCCACCTTCCCATTCTCCTCCCTCCCATATTAACAGGTATGAAAGTCCTGTAAGACTTGTGCAAGTTTCAACTAATGTATTTGTAAACAGCAGCCAATGTACCACAGAATATTAAGAATTAATTGAAAGTCAAATAAAACCTTGTAGGTTTTAACACTATTGCTAATAAAGACACAATGATTTAAGCACATCAGTTAATCTACAGAAAGCAGAGATTTGGAAACTGCACATCTTATGAATGTACAAACCTGACTTTTTCTTTGTGACATTTAGCTAACGCTTTGCAGAGACTAGGATCAGGGCAGAGATCGAGAGGAGATTGACCCTTCTTGTTACGAATGCTGAGGTCAGCTCCGTTGGCTGCCAGGAAGCAGGCAATAGACGCTGCACTCTTCTTCTCCGCTCCCTGAGTGCCAAGTCCCATTATTAACTGAAAGAAAACAACGACGTAAGCAACTTGAGAGACTCAAAAAAGTTAGGAATAGTCTGGCTACAGGAAAACTACTTGACATGCACACATGCACATACATACACATATGTATAAATCTGTAAGCCCAAGGAAGCGCTTCTAGAACTAAAATCAAAACAACCGTACGGTTGCTTGAGTCAGCTATACTCAGCTTTCCTTTAAGGAACTAAAATTCAGCAAGGAACAGTTCAACTATTGGAGCATTCAATCTCCTGCATGCCTCCTTCACCACTTGTGAAGTGGCTGTCCTTCTATAAACGCACTGTAAAGGGCAAAGTCCCAGTGGGTGCATTCAGAATAAATCTGAAGTACACTCCAGATAATCTTGAGTCCTAAAATGCATCTTTGTGCTGTATACTGACTTTCATTAGTTTCTTTAGATAAAGTTACAATTTAGGCAGCGGCATCATTTGAATCTTGAAGGCATTTTAATGCCTTTTAATTAAAATACCTATATTAAACTAAATTACACTAAGTGAGCCTGGGGAATAAAACAATTCTTTAGAATAAAAAGTACCCTAGACCAAGGAACACTGCATCTGTAAGAAAGCAACTAAAATCACTTTTTTTTGTGATGGTGGAGAATGTACTTCAGAAAATTTCTCCTCCTCCCAGCTGTACAATCATTGCAATGTGCTGGATTAAAAAGTTCAATGAGGATTAAAAGAAATGAGGTTTGCTGCTCTTAGCACCTGAACACAGAAATGCTTTTCAGTTCCACTTTAAAACACACAGGACTTTGTGTACTATCGAGATTGTTTGCTACAAGCATTTTGAATAGTCTATCGAAAAACAGCTGAAGAAACCTGACAAAAATTGTTTAGTTATTACAACAGCTTAATGTTGACATTCAGAGAGAACTACTAAAAAATCCCTGCTAAAGAACTCATTCCATGTAACCTCACTTATGAAATAAAGTCAGAATATGCATAAAAAGTTTGTTTCATATTTTAAACCATGCTCAAAGAAAGAAGTAACAAAAGGTAAATTTCAATGAAGTTGCTGTCCAACCAGCTTTGTCAAATATGATTAACAACTAAAATCTTGCAAGTGAAATTTTTCTTCTTTTTCAGTTTATTCAACTGAAAAACAAAAATCATTATTTCTTGAAGTACTATACTACAAAAGAGGTGCACGACGTGCCTCCATAGGTTGGTATTTTCAGGACAGTAGCCCAAATTTAGTTAAAATTGAGCCAAGCAAAAATGAACTCTAAGATACTAAACATTGAATAATGGAATCACAGAATGGTTTGGGTTGGAAGGGACCTTAAAGCTCATCCAGTCCAAACTCTGCCATGGGCAGGGACACCTCCCACCAGACCAGGTTGCCCAAAGCCTCATCCAACCTGGCTGTGAACACTGCCAGGGAGGGGGCATCCACAGCTTCCCTGGGCAACCTGTGCCAGTGTCTCTGCACCCTCACAGGTGGTGAGAATTTCTCCCTAATATCCAGTCTAAATCTACCCTCTTCCACTTTAAAGCCATCCCCTCTCGTTCTATCGCTACCTGCCCTTGTAAAAAGTCCCTCTCCAGCTTTCCTATAGGCCCCCTTCAGGAACTGGAAGGCAGCAATAAGGTCTTTCCCGGAGCCTTCCCTAAAATGTTATCTGCGGCCTCCCCATCGGGGAATCGAACCCCGGTCTCCCGCGTGACAGGCAGGGATACTCACCACTATACTAACGAGGAACTGCCTTCAGCACTTCTGTATAAGATTTGCTATCACATAGGCTAAAGGAATCTGACATGTCTCCCCCGTCTTTAAAGAAAATAATAAAAACTAATTTTAAAACCCCACAGATTCCATCAACATAACTTAAGTCATATTCACAAAAAGAAAGCCTTACTGTTCCCAGAATAAATTATTAATCCTATTTATCCTCTATTATCCATCATCTGTACCTATACCTGCACTTTTACAGAAGACAAATTACAAATGTGTCCTTGGATAGCTTTAAAGGCCCAGATGCCTGCACATATTTTAGCAGCCTAGATTCGGTCTTTTTTTGATATATGATCTTGGGCCAAAGGTGGTTACTATTAAAACTGGTTACTGATAAAATCTAGTTTATAGCATTTTTACACTACCTTTATTTAAATATAGGTAGATAAGCACAAGTATTGTGCTCACTATTTTCCACAAAATTACATTTTCAAGATAGTCTGATCTGCTGATCATCTTAAAAGAGTTTTCAGGTATATTTTAACCAGGCTTGGAAATCTTTTCCATTTCAGCCACATTTTATGTTGTTACCGCATAAAATTAAGATAAGCAAGTTTACACCTCTTCTCTAAGGACATGTACTTTCCCCACACTACTTAAGCTTCCCAAATCTGTTAGGCAAAAATTGTCTCTGCAGCTAAACAAAGTGTCAATAAATGACCAATAGTCCGATGAAGCTAAACTAGGAGGTACTGGTTGATTGTGATTTTATTTAAACATTAGAACATTTTTAGGTGATCAGAGATATAACCATGAAGGGGTTTTATTTATTTGTTTCTTGTAGTGTCTTCCCCGCTCCCCTTTTTATTTTAATAGAAATAAACCAAAAGTGTAGTGTTTTTTTAAACAAAGGAATAAATGAAACTAGGAAAAAAACCCTTATTCTTTGAAACATAAAATCTCTTAAAATTTAGAAAGGCAGTAGAAAAAACCCCCACTGATTGTGTTAAAAAAATCAAAACACAACCACCTTAGTTTCATTGTGGATGCCACTAATAAGATGAGCAGAAAAACCTATTTATGAAATGCTGAACCAGAGAAAAAGTATTCATCTCCTGTTCATTCATTTCACAATTATGTATATGCACACAAAGTATTTAAGCCACCTCTCACAGAGTCCATTTCAGATCATGGAAACAACTGATCCGTAATTGTTTTCATCCTCTCACAAGCATTTTCTTACATACACCAGTCACATTTTAAATCTCTTTTCAAAGGTTATTCCAGTGTATTTCAATGAGATTAAGTAACCAGTCTGAAAAACATATGTTGTACAGTGCAATTACTGTTTTGAACAAAGTGGGTGGAGGTTTTTTTCCATGAAATGCAAAAAACCACCCACAGATAAAATTATAACAAATATCATGACACTGTTAACTAAAGATTCAGCAAATCTGATACACCATTATATTGTGCATCTTCAACATTTTAAGCAAAAATTGTTGTTCAGTTATCTCAGTCCCAATCACTCCAGTACTTCTCCTTCGCCTATCGCCAAAACATCATCTTTACATATGGTGTTCACACAGCTTTTTGGGTGTATTTCTTTTTTCAAGAAAACATTTTGATCTTTATTACCTTGAGGTTTTTTTAACTATTTCCTTACTACAGCACAATTTCTGAAATGAACTCTGTCAGAAAGATATGTAACAATAAACATGCAAGGATTAAGAATGCCTTATTCTAACAGAATAAACTTTCAGAAGGTTATAATAGCAGCTAAACAACGAAAGCTGCAAAGACATGCAAGATGCTGAATCACAGAAAATGTAATTTTAGTCTTACTCTGTACTGTAATACTGCTTATTTCTCTTTCCTAGAAAGCTACTTTTGATTTTTATTGGCAGCCATACGTATTCACTATGAAACACAGATTTGTAGAAATATGCTGAACTAAATAACCCATATTTTTCTTTAACAAAGACAATGACTACATGTGAAAAGCCACATGTAACAGTATGATTTCTGCCTATACTGCAGTCTAATGCAGAATGTCCACATAAACTTATGCTGCCAAAAACCAGTTCAACAGTACAGAGCCAGACAAACTAGACAAATCAAGAGACAAATGGACAGGAAAAAAAAGGAATAAATAAATGCATTTTATTTACTGTGTTCTTTGATGGCTCCCAAGCAGTATCTACCTTGCCCACATCTTGCATATCTTGGAGTTGCCGGAGCTGTGACAGGGTGTGGTGTCTCAGGGCTTCATGCAGGGGAGTATCCCCATCTTTATCCTGAATATCCAGTTTAGCACCTGCACGGACTAAGAGCTGAAACGAGAGAGAAACCAACCCAAAACTTTAAAAAAAAAGTTTTTTATTCCTTTTGAAGTTAATTTCAGTGAAACTATGGTTTAGGACACTCTAGGAGGTCCAAATGGGTTATTCTTCTATCTTGCTACAATTCATAGTTGAGTTTATTTAAATTTATTTTCCATACTTGAAGCTCAACACTCAACTGAAGCATTTTTCCTTTCAATTATCCAGGTTATTTCAGCAGAAGCCTAATGCTTTTGCCTGTGCTCTCAGGGAGCGCTACAAGAAATGCTATTTTAGAGGATGCTTTCTACTATCCCAAACTTTTAATTCTTACAAGATAGCCTACAAACACTATTACAGCAATATATCAGAAACACAACAACTGGGCAATACTTTAGGTATGTATATGATCTTTACTAGTAGGTTTCAGCGACCTCAAAAATCACCACTTTCACACCATGCTAAACTTTACAACTCAATTTACAGTATCCTCCCATTAGCAAAGTAGTTAAGCAGGTACTTAGGTTTATCCTTATTCAGCAGAAGACAAAAACCACTGACACTATCAGAGTCTATCGGAGCACTTTGGAAAGCAATGACGTGCAAGACTCGTCTTTAAGGCTAATTTTAGACACATGTTCCAGCTCACACGACATGAAAGCAAGCACAAGGCCACACAGGCCCTCCTACTGATACTGCCTTTCCATACAGCCCTTCCATAATTTGATGCACCAGAATTTTCTTAAATACACTGTTAAACAAAACAAATCAACACATGCTGACAAATAACAACTGCCCCTAAAAACTGAACCCTGCCACTGTCACTATTCAGAAACCTGTAGACAGCAGCTGAGGTTTTAACTTTAGTTCTGAGCTTTGGCTACTCTGCAAAATTGGGATTAGCAGCAGAGACAAAAGGCACAGCCTAGAAACAGGAACACATGAAGTTGGATCTCCCTCTTCCAAACCCATATGCTTGCAAGGATCTCAGCCCCTCAGAACCAAAGAATCTCAGACTAAAGGCTAAAAGACAAATAGCTTCAAGGGAATTCAGAACTTAATTTTCAAGGAAATACCTGTCTGTGATTGACTGCAGCTTACTATTTTCCCCAGTCTTTTCTTCCACAAGTAAAAGCAAGAAAACCAGCTAATATCTGCAACAGTCTACCCCCAACTTCTTACACCCTCTAAATGGACTTACTCTGGCCTGATTTCTCTCTCTCATATTCATATCTTGTGTCTGCCACTAGCTAATTACTACTTAAGAGTTTCTCCTGGAAGCAAATCTGTAACAGAACTCTTTTCAGAACAACCCATGGCTACCATGGAAATTCAAAGCCTTTGCAGAAGTTAAAAAATAAAGAAAATAAAGAATAAAAAAGCAAACTGCCACTTTTTGTCATGGCAGCAGGGCTTTTAAAAGAAGCCTGCTACCTTTGACCACTATTCCACAGATGCCTGAGCATACAACCCAGCCCTGGAAGGTACCCAATAGGAATTAGTTTTTAAATACAGAGCCAACATGTTCTTTGCATGGCTGCATGAGTTATTTTAGGACTTCTCAGAGTTAATCCAGCTCTGAAGTACGGATACTCTACAGGGCCATTCACTAAAACATTCGCAGATATAAGCACGTCAGTCCAACACACACACTAGTTCTTCTACATGCCTACCTTCCTGCTCAGCTGCTACATTAGTATTGTATTCCCAGGTACTGTGTCAGTTCCAGAAGGGCACGAGAGCTCACCAAATACAGCTGCCAAATAGCTTGCAGGATGCAAGTGACACTGACTCTAGGAAACCATTCTTTTGGTAGCAAGCAGTTCCAGATATAGGGCCGTATCGCATGTTTCACTGTAATGGGATCACATCCACCACCCCTTGGAGATGGAGAAACCTTATGGCAAAATAACACTAAAACAGAACCGCAGATGTAGTTCTGTGCTTGGGGGACAATTCTCCTGAAGAAGAGACAATTTTTAATATAACATGACTCTCACTCTACAAAGACACATTAAAAAAAATTACGCAGAGGGCCAAGGCCAGGTTGTTGTATTCACTTGTAGGGAACATCTCCTGCAGCAGTGAGTGCTCTCTCTGGGCCTCAACAGCCTACGCCAGCAATCTAAACACTAAGTCGCGTAGGTCCCGAATGGACAGTGTACACAGGTCAGAATGGACAAGCTGTGCCACACTCCCATTTGCTGTGCCAGTAACAAAGTTTTACTCAACTGAAGTATTAACTTTTGCAACCATACGAGAAAAAACAGAAAGAGCATTACTTTCCCTGGTAAGGTACTTCTGTTATTGCTTATAGCTCTCCCAAGCCAAGAACAGGGAAAGTTACACACTCAGATGACTGAAAAGTAGTTAAACTCATAAAACCACGTTTCACTTAGCTACAATTTGCAAAAGCTACGAGCAAGAATAATTACTCATAAAGCAAGAGGCATCAAAAACGCCATTTTTAGGTCCCATTATAGGACCACAAGACTCAGATAAGTAATAGAGGAACACTTCTCCCTTACTCAACAGGGAGGGATGCTGGAATTGGCAACCACATAGAGGAAACCTTAGCGTACATGTACAAAATTTAGCACTCCTGAAATGTCCTTCATATTGCAGATCGACCTTCTGCGCAAGATGGCAGGTTTCTGAATGGATCAAAATGAATCATACAGACATTCAATGGCTATGAGATGTTAAATCATTTTTCAAATGCTCACAAAGTACTCATGTCTTCTTAACAGCCACAATCCCAGCTTGAGTCAAGTACCATTAACCATGCAGCTTATTGCAAATAAGATACTTACTCTAACAATTTGTGTGTGCTGTCGTTCAACGGCAAGGTGCAGAGCAGTTTGCTGGTTGACATTCTGGATATCCAGGTTAGCACTGCCCTGAAACATTCAAAGCATTAGAGTGTTATCACCCCAGCAATTCATCATTAGGGCACTGAATACAACCCTGAATATGATTCCTAGTTTGGAGATTTGAGAGAAGTGATTAAATACTTTAATTATTCACTGTACAGATGTTGATCTGTTGACTCAAACTAGGTATCAATTTTTTTCAGTCCCTCTGCACCATTAGACCACTGTAATGATCTCAAAGGCAAGTCTGACCTTTGGAGCTCACCATGTGTCCTTCCGTGCTCCATTGCTTCAGCATGGTTATTGCAGGCGTAAAGCAGCAAACTATTTTCACATCAGATGGTTAACTGAAGTGTGACATTTAAATCCTCCTGAGAAAAGAGTCTTACCTGATGCACCAAAAGTTCAGCCACTTCCACATGATTATTGAGAGCTGCCAGATGCAAGGCAGTGTAACCATCATCTTTTTTCTCGTCAACAATCCACGGTCGTGGTAACTTGGACAACAATACACGCATTGCACTGAAATAAACATGCAGAGACAGCAGAAATACACATATAATGTATCTGTTGAATGACAACAGGACAACAGTAAAACAATATTCATTCTCAGAAGTACAAACTAGCGGTAGCTAAAATAACATTAGTATTTTTTCAAAAAGAGAAATTAGGTGAAAAACTATACTGAAAGTTCCAAAGCATAATCATTTCATATTCAGCTCCTTCTGGTTAAAGAATACAAACCATACCATATTCAAAACAAGTGTGCGAATCAGATTTTTCAAAAGAATGTTATCTAGCAGTAAAAATTACTTTAAAAAGTATTCATACAAATTCTGAAACAAAATCCTTATAGCATCCTTTACTTAATTATTTAATGATCAAGTTTCACTACATTAGATTTCTTTAAAATTATCACTATAAACTGATGCCAGGGACTGTAACAGTTAAGACTTCCAATTTCTGAGATAGAATAAGACCTCTTAGGCACAGACAAAATAAATGCTGAATCTGTGAAGTGGATTTCAGTAGAATATTTGCCTAACAGATAGTGGCAAGTATAACATTGCCACAGCCATGTCCAGTACTCCACCCCACACTTCCCTGTGTGCTTACAAAGGTGCCTACCAAAGAAAGGGGATTCATTGTCTTACACCTCAAATTCAAGGGTAGGGAAACGCAACTCGATTACTAGAGTATTAAAGCAAACTAAAATCCATGAAGTCTAAAGTCTGCAGCGTTAAGAGTATTAACAACACAACGCTAGATAAACAAATTGCTCAACCTTGTATTCTCTCAGAAATACATTTTTCATAAGTTCACGTGTCTTTACTTAACTTTTGGAATAGATAAGTAACCAAACAATTTCCTTATTGCCTTATCTTTATAAACAGTACATGCAGCTCCCTTACGACAATTCCTCAAAGACAAACAGAAAACCAGAAACCACTATAATCTTGTGCCAGGAAATCTCTTCTGTCATCTGATTTTTCCCTGTGGTTGAAGCAACATGCTATTTGCAGAAGAAACACAGCTTTTTCACGAAATTCAGACTTAAAAATCCAAGTAATACTAGCCAATGTGAGCAGAACCACCCAGTCACAGAATGCTTTGTAAGGTAGATACTATAACTGAATTAAACAGCTCTTCATTAGCCAGCTGATATTGAAAATATGGGATGCCAATAAGCCTCAGAAACAGCCTCGTAAGATGAGCCTCTCAGCTTTTACTTAAAAATATTCTCAGATAGCAATAAAATGACTGCACTGTCAGGTAATAACTGAGCTCCTAATTAATTCCAATAACCTGTTACCTTGAATATCCACACTATGTAAGTCCTATTCACTTCTAAGATCTCTCTTAGAGTAAGCCAACAAGTTTCCTACAGAACAAACAAGCAAAACGCTGTGGTTCTGGAGTTAGCTCACTCCAATAAGCCCTCCTGAAAAGCAGAAGTTAAGAGTCCATGAGGTAGACTACCGTACCAGTAAGAAAGTGCACTTTCCCCCCTAGATTCAGAGTGTCTGAAGAAATCACACCTAAGCAATTGCATCTCCAGGCCACGGGATCACACAGGCCCACAGGAGACCCACAACCAACTCCGACTGCATCCCCAGCCAGGCTGCGCTGGAGGTTTGTCCTCCAGAGTGGACATAAGCACCAGGAACCAAATGCATTTTGCAGTCTGTGGGTTACCTCAGTCTTTTTCAACTCCTGCATAATCACAGCTTCCTTGAGGTAAGCAAATAAGTAAGAAACCATTCTCAACCTCTTCGGATTTTTTGTTTTCCTGGCAGGACTAAGTTTCTCACTTTCTCACAGTCCGAATCACTCACAACACAGCGAAATAAGACAACACCACTTAACAGATTGTGCATTGCTCATTGTGAACCATTGCTCAGCTTCTATTCATAACGCCTTCTACAGCTCTGTCACGTGCTGGGACATAAAGAGACCAGAATATCTGGAAAAAACCCAAAACACCAACATTAATTCTTTGAGAGATTCACTTATGCAGGAGTTTCCAAAATTAAGGATATAATTTAGTAAAACACAAGGTACCAAAGGCATTAATAAACATTATTTATTTTGTAATTGAACTATGTCTTTTCAAACCTAGGAAGTAACTATGTCCATCTTTCACAACATCAGAACTGTTTCTAGCTGCCTTAGAGAGGAAACAAGTCTGGAGCACTGTGGTTTGCATCATATCTGGGCTGTACCTGGGCACACCACCACATCAGCTCCATAGAAAGCTGGACTGACAGAGGGCAGGCCTCAGGAGCACACCATGCCGGCATAACAAGACTGTCTACTTTCTACAGTGGCTTCCCACAGGGTATCGTGTCATGTAAGTTCTTTATCTTCATTCACCTGCTCACTCAGTGGTTCTAAAGACTCCATAAAGCTCTGGAGTATCTACTGTGGACCATCTAAAAAGCACAACAAAAACTACCTGAAAATTCCTTATGACCGACAGAAGCAATACGACCACTGAGTGACTGGTAAAAGGTGGGGCAACAATAACGTGAGAAAAAGCTGAAGGTCAAGAAACTTTGTTTACAACTACAACTTGAAGAATGCAATGGAAAGACACCAACACTCAAATCTCAAATTATAGCCAGTGTGTCTCCAAAGTAGCTCCAGTCACTGAACAAGTAACTGTCCTAGTCAACTCAGATGATGTTTTATATCCTTTTCTTCAGAAAGGAAATACAGAAACTGGCAACTCAACAGAAAAATAAAACAAAATTTGAAGTATATTCACACTTTAACAGATGCATCAAGAGGTGAATATACTCCAGAAACATTACTGTTGCCATTTCTTTAACACTTCTCATCATCAAAAGAAAAGTAAGAAATTAAGACTTACTATTCTGTTTACTATGAAGAAATTCACTCATCCTAATATCTGCAAGATGGCTGGCCTTACCAGATCCTCTTTCAAATCTTCTTCTGTTTAGTTTGCTGTCAAATACCAGGAAAAATGTCATCTGAAGTTTAACTGTAAAATGTTTGGGGGCATCTTGTTTTCACAGAAATGAGATGCCTGCTGCACTTTTGGATGCTTTTAAAGTGCATTAGTCCTACTTAAAACACAGGAGGACCAACAAAATTACTGGACAGCAGGACAGAAGGACGGTTGTATGGACGTAACACCTTAAAATTCTACAAGACATAAATATGCTAGAAATGTCAAATTCTTTTATGATGCTCGGTGACTGTGTCCTCCTTCTCATTAGCTGAGAGGTAGTTTCTTTCAATGCACGAGATCCTGTTCTTTCACACTGCTGCCATTCTTCCTACAGCTACTCTATTTTGCAGGATTTTCTAGAGCTGCTGCCAAAATTTTGACAGCTAAGTGGCTACCATTCAGAACAGTACTCACTGGAACAGGCATGCATTGTATCAGAAAAAGTTGTATTAATGAATAAATGTTGCATGCCAACTACACAGCAATTCTTGATTTACTGTGAGGATGGTGAGACACTGGCACAGGTTGCCCAGGGAAGTTGTAGATGCCCACTGGCAGTGTTCAAGGCCAGGCTGGACAGGGTTTTGCGCATCCTGGTCTGGTGGGAGGTGTCCCTGCTCATGGCAGGGGGGTTGGACCGGATGATCTTTAAGGTCCCTTCCAATCCAAACCATTCTGTGGTTCTGTGATTCACTTTTCCACACCAACTATTAAAGAAGCCAAGTTGTACTGCTCTATTTTCAGAACCACAACATAGATGTGGTCCTGAAAATCTGCTTTCACCTTGTATACATTAAAACAGACCACAGACTTTCACATTTACTGTATTGAAAAGATCAAGAAATCAGCAAATCTAATGGTAAGCCCCGACCATGAAATCAGCTGAAGAAAACTCTTCAGATGATCATCTTCATTGCATTCAACTGCTACAGATTACATGGCTAATTGAGCAGCTCCAAAGATTAATTATTGATAAGATGCCAAAAACTCTTATTGAAACACTGAAATTATGTCATTGCTGCGCTATTTAAAGATTAGTACTAAAGCATTACTAGTGAAAAAAAAAATCTGTAACTGTTAAGGTTTAGCATTTATTGGGCTGCAGTATCCTCAGATTAGCAGGGTGCAGATAAAGATTTTGGGCCTTTTTCAGCTGGATGATCTTTTGCAAGTTCTGAAATTTTCTAGATGGGACAACAAAAGAAAAACTTCAGTGAGAATTTTTGAGAAAGTTGTCTGTAAAGCTTTTATGGGAGTGAGGAAACTATCAGGTTGGCCAAAAAGTAATTGTGGGTTGGTTTTTTTTCTGAGTAAATGAAAGGCGTATTTTTCATGGGAAACAAAAACTGTATTAAGCAATATATTGTCCATTTCGTTCAGTTACCTTTTGCCACCTTTCAGGCAGCTTCATGGTTTTGCACTCAAAAAAGTTCTTAACTTTTGGCAAAAAACAGTTCCAAGAACAATTTGATATCCTCATCAGCAACAGCGGTTTTACCATTCAAGGCGTTTTGTAAAGAACAAAACAAATGGTGGTCTGATGGTGCCAGGTCTAGCGAATATGGTGGATGTGGTAACACATCCTATCCAAGCTGCAGCAATTTTTGACAAGTGACCAAACCTGAATGTGGTCTAGTGTTATCACGGACAAACGCAACATGTTTGCAATTCACCAACTCTGGATGTTTCTGTTTGATGGCATCATTTAATTTGCCCAGTTAGCAACAGTACACACCCAAATGAATGGTTTGGTTCCCTGGAAGCAATGCAAAATGCACAATACCTTTGAAATCCCACCAGTCTGACAGCATCACCTTCCTTTGGTGAAGATTTGCTTTTGAAGTGCTCTGAGCTGGTTCACCATGCTTGCTCCGATCTTTCTTTGTTGTTGTTGTACAAGATCCATTTTTCATCGTCTCTTATCACACATTTCAGAAACGGATCGTTTTCTTCACGATTCAAGAGAGAATTGCAGATGTCAACGCACTTAGTGAGATGAATTTCTTCAAGCTCATGTGGTATCCAAATACTGAGCTTCCTAATGTATTCAAATTGTTTAAAATGGTTTTCAACACTCAATTTCGATATGTTAAGATTGTCAGCAATGCCAACTGGATTCAATCAATGCCTTTATATTGTCATTATCAACTTCGATTTGCCTTCCTGAGCATGGTACATCTTTAACATCAAAATGCCCATACTAAAACTTAGCAAACCAATTCTGACACTGCTGTAGTTCTAAGCCATCTTTACCATACACAAGACAACTTTCTGTGAGCTCACAGAGCGTTTTTTTCTTTTTTGGAAGTAATACAGCAAAATATGATGAAAATGTTCTTTTTGATTTTCCATTTTGAAATCGATGCCAAATAAATAATTGTTAACAAAATCGTGCACTTTCCTTCATTTTCTAAAACAAGCTTGAACTGTCAGCTGTCAAGTTACATAATGAATTTGCAGTTTAAAATGAAATGAGTTACATTTCAAGACATGTATCTCCATCTACTAAAAATACGCAATTGCTTTTTGGCCAACCCAAGAGCTCCTCTTTCTTAGGGGCTCAACACCTGCTCGGTGAAGAAGGTAATGAGAAAGCACCTGTGTGTACAGGGGGCTGGGATCAAGGTACCCGTGCTTCTCCCATGCCCAGCTGCTGGGGGTACAGGGACATATAAAGCCCACCATAATGCATCCCCATAAAACAACAGTCTAAGCTCTAATAGTCAGAAGTAATTTGGTAGAAGGAACACTCATTTATACTGTGTTATATTTCATTTGAAAAGTAGAAGAATAACAGTAAATGCTGTTGCTGTATGCATCTTTAATTTCACCCTGCCACACAAGTGTTTTTTCTTCCAGGCTTTTCTTTTTTGTTTTTAATTCAGGTTTTTAGAAAGTCTGTGACCAAGGCTTAACATATAGATGATGTATCTGAATTATAAATAATAGTGGAATGCAAGTACAACAGCATGAATTTTCTATTTTTTATATTTTCAACCTAAAACGCAGCACAGATCTGAACAACTCTATAATTCATTTCTAGCCACATAGAGCAGTCATTTCAACACCAGTTACCAACATTAGACACACAAAAAAAACCCCATCATTGTTATGACCAAAAGCTATATCATACGGTAAATTATTTCTTACCAACCTACATATGAAATCTCTTTCCTTATGCAATATTTTACTCTGAGCTTTTACAGATGCTTGTCGTTACCTCAGCATTACCGGAGAATGCCACATACAATAATGGATTTATTTGAAAGTTCTACAAGATAAAATACTTGTTAGCAAGATGAAACTAGTACCTCGTTGTATAAAAAAAAGTTTCCAGATTTAGCATGCTTAACTGCAAAGGCATCCTTCCACTCTAATTAAAATATATATGAAGAAAAACGAGAGAAGATTCTCTGCTACCAACTGCAGTTTGACTGTAGAATGACTTCAAGAGGGAAGGTTGGGGGTTTGTGGGATGGTGGTGGGATGGTTTTGTTTGTCTGGCCTTCCAGGGTGTTGTTGGGTTTTTTATAGAATAGACACTTAGGCAGAAAAAACAGAGGCTACTTCACAATCAGCAGAAGCGCATTTACCTTAAATTGCTGCTGAAAGACACATTCCCACTTTCCCCTGCACTACAATTCCTGCACTATGTTGGCTGTACAGATACATCACTGTCTACTGAGTGAAGCAACCTGCCACACTCTTGATTTGGCCAGATTTGCTTTCAGACAGATCACTGAGATAATCCAACTTACCCTGCGACTTCATGATCACTAGAAGCGCTCGGAGTAAGGGAAAGACGAAGCGAGAGTTGCAAGGAGGGCAGACTGCCCTTTCTAGAAGCCAAGGCTTAGATCAGCATGCACTTATCAGGAACCGTATCTCTAGGGGTTGTAACGATTCAGTGCACTTTCTACTACAAGTTTCTCTACTCCCCTGCCATTCTCCTCCCTCAGGTCAGCTTTCCAGTGGCTCAGTGTGACATGTTTTCATAACACAAGGTATTTTACAGCAATCCCATCTTGAAGGACTCCCCTCAACACACACACCCCCTCCCTCTTCTCCACGTATTCCCACCCCTGGCTCAGCTAAGCCTCTTCACCTGTTTCCTGTGACATCCTCAAACTGCTGAAGGAACAGATCAGATTTAAAGACAGCTTCCATTGCAAAGTTTTCTTTAAAGGTTATGTAGTCTGACATTCATTTTACAAATAATAGAAGCGAGACTAGTTTTACTAAACCCATTCTTGTCCTCTGACTACCACCTCTGCTCAAAATAACAAAAACCAAAAAAGTGGCCCCAACACAGCATCTGAGAAGTCACCCCTTTCTGCTGGATTATTTCTCATACAGAGTAGTACTCTGAGCCTGCTCACTGGGAAGCCAAAGAAGTATTTGTACCAACATAGTGCAAGAAGTAACACAGGAGCAGGACAGTGCTATTTTTGGCAACGATACGATCTTAAGTGCACGTCAGCACACAACTTGAAGCCAAATCAGTATCCTGATCTGGTTCACACCACGCTTGCTGGGCAGTACAGGGAGTTATGCTAGGAAAACGGAGAAGGAAGCACCCCTCAGGAGCAAGTAACAATGAAGAGATTCATACCTTAGACTGGTATTACTGAGCAAGCTGTATCTTGAAATCAGAGTCTCATTTAATTTCATAGCTGACCGATGGCTCAGCACAAGTTTAAGTAGCAAGTTGTTTCTTTTTGTCTCTCACATTTCCAAATACCTCTAGGTATTCGAAAAACTGATTTCAATATACATGAAACTAAAGAAACAATGAGGTATATAAATCTACACGAAATCCACAAAAACATATTCTGTATTAGCCTAGGTCTCACAGAACAACTTTGTCTTCAATGTACAGTTATGAAATTGAAGAAAGAGAAATGAAAATAAGTGACTTTCAGAAAACTACACTGCGACAGAAGTTACTGGGTAAGCAGCCACCAAGCATGGGACCAGGTCAACACAAAAAGAGGAAGCAAGGAAAGTGTAACTCCAAGGCAGTGGTCCGTCCAGGACTTCATAATTCACTCTCTGCCCTACAGTACTGAACTTCAGTATATTAGTAACTACTCAGTATACCAATATTGAGATGACATTTTCATTTAATAAGTTTAATTTTAGACTGAGATATTTTCAGCCTTTTCACTCTTCTTGCTCCTGAGTAACATGAAGAATTTTGTCTGAAAAATATAAGGAAAGTCCCAAAGTATGTGGGTTCCTGACTGGTGCATTTAAATGACTAAATTTCAGTTACTTTATTTTTTTCTGAAGAAAACACTGCATATATGCCCTATGAATATTAAAGTCTCCCTTTTCATATTTTGAGTGTGTAGCTATTGGTCTTGTTATAGGCAAATTTTGTACACATGAAAGTCAGATTAATGGACTGAGCTGTTCACCTGATTTCTTTTTTTTCCTTCTAAAGCATTTGAGTTTTTTCAAAGAACAGTAGCACCTAATTTCCATGTGCATTTAATCTTTCAAAGTAATTTTATGGCTAAGAATTATAAACACTATGAAATTATTAAATACTATTAAATACTATTATAAATACTATGAAATTATTAACTATAATAGTATGGTATTATATTAATTTCCTAATTAAAAGGTTTTTCAAATAATTTCTAACTTGACTTGAATATGGAAACAGGGGGCCACAGATTTGCACCAACTTCTTATTTATAAAATAACGGTATGATTCGCAGTTGAAAACTTAAAACTAGATGTAGAACAAGGCTGCTTAGACCTCAGATTAATCGGCATGCCGTTCCTCATGGCATTTTTCACTGATCAAGAAACCAGGTTACACAACCTGCTGTGGCAGTGCAGAATATTTATTGTTCTCTATCTGCGTGAAGTCCTTGCCTTGCTACTAGCAGGGCTGCCTTCCCCCCCACATCCCTCTCTCCTCCTCCCCCCCGCCAACGTTTCTAAGTATAGTGACAACCTCATCAGGGTTTACTAGTAGCAGCGCAAGCTCAGTGAAAACCTGGGAAATCTAACTGGAAACATGAGCGAGCTCTTTATTTGGCAGTGCTAAAAAAACCTGGGGACAAATGGCTGAGCGGCGGTGGAAGTGCAGGCTGCACAATCAATAGGCAGAGCGCGGGATAGCGGCTCCCTGCACCGCCGGATCGACAATCGACAGCTGAGAGACTATTTTTTGCAATGGTTGACTAAATATGGTCAGGGAAGAGCGAGGCACAAGAGAGCCTGTTTGCCTGGGAGTGCATGTTTCAAATGCTTAGCTGCCTATAAAGCCGTAACAGTTTTGCTGGTGCCCTCTGAGTGGGAAATACGGGTGGTGTCTTCTGTAGCGTGCGCGGGAGCCCTGACCTCGCTGCCAGCCTTGACCTCTGAAGATGGAAAGTAGCTTCACCACAGACCTGCCTACAGTTGAGCCTGGAAACACAACCTCAAGCAAGAAAAGATGCAGTGCAATATCTAAGGAACTAGAAGAAACCAATATTTGCCGGGGGAGGGGGGAGACGATCGCGCTTTTTTCGTGCCTAATTTTTTTTTTCCAGAAGCGACTCCAACTTTTGGGGGCTTGCTTTTGGTTTTTTTTTTTTTGGTTGGGTTTTTATCTTTCTTTTTGCCTGTGATTATTTTCATCTGACAATGGGCTAAGTTCACCTTCCCTTGGCTTCCTAGCATCTATCCTTGGAGTCTTTAACTCTCAGTCCAGCAGACATAAGGTATAATTTCTATACAACATCATCCATATTTTAGCATTCCAAGAAAGGCAGCAGGTGCCAATTAGGCACCCGTCTTCACGTTGGGGTTTTTTTTCTCCTTTTAAGTTTTATCTATTTAAGGTGGTGAGGTACTGTACGCACCGACATGCGCCCCCCCCCCCCCCTCCCCCCCCGCTGCCCCCCCCCCCCCCCTTGCCTCCCCCTCCCATGTAATGAAGAGCTGATTCAGCGAATAGAGTGAGAGCGCACTCAGGATGAGATGGCTGCTGCTGATGTGTCTCTAGGTCATTACCTCTCTTCCAACTGCAAATGCTGCATGACACTAAGCTTACAGGTAACAGAACATCAGGAGACCTGCATTATTCTGCACGCTTAAAGGATGCCTATATGACTTTCTGCATGTATAACTTATTTTCTAGAATGGGGTTTTTTTTGATTGTTGTATTAATCCCTTTACTCTGGGAACAGCTTAATTTGGAGTGTGTTAAAGTACCAAGCATTTGTAGTGTAAAGAGCACGCTGAAAGAAAACATTAGTCCAAATTTCATAGCAAAATAAAAAAAACAAAACCCAACTTGCTTGGTAGGCAGAATTCTTTTTAAAGAAGATAAACTCAAAAATTGCAATGCCATTAACTGATTGTTCATTTTGGTGAAATATATTATCTTCCTGTGCACAACTAAAAAAACTACCAACTTTAAAAAGAAAACCTAATAAACGGTGTGGCAGTGCAGTGCTGAGTTCTCAAGTAGGTCTAAGCGAAATTTTCAAGGTGCTTTATCTCAGATGTATGTGAAAACAACCTACTTAAAAACTGGAATGTGACTGCTGTGATTCTAATGCTGCATTGCTGTTTCTCCTTGTAGTACTGTGCTAGCTACTGCTACACTCTGATTTGCTCTCTATCAGCTGCACTAGGTTTTTGTCATGAGCTGCAGAAATTCCTACTTCCTCTGCTCTCAGCTCTCCTTGCGACTATTACATTTGCTAATTCTTAAGCTTATTTGAAATTTACCTTTTAATGCTGTAAAAACAAAGCTTAATGTTTACTGTAACCCAAATCAACTCTTGAAATACAAATTAAGCAGCCACAAGCTGTATCTGACAGCCCCTTAGAAGTCAAACCAGTACTGTACATCAAATATTTAACTACCTTTCCAAACTAAGGCACACAGAGTCTGACGAAACAGGATTAAACTTGGGGTTTGTTTCTTTGAGGATTTGTTGTTTTGTTTTGGTTTTTTTTTAAGTTGTCATAAATATTTCAAGTGTGGACAAGATTTTGACTGAAGCAGGTGAGTGCCAATTTTAAAAAATGAGAAAAGCTGCTTGCCGAAGTGTCAAATAGGTATCGGCTTTCACATGTGACCTTCGGCCTAACAATCCAAATCCTGTCACAGCAGTTAGAGGTTGTTTTCCTAATTCAATGTCATCATCTTTATGATAAGCTGGATCACCAGGTGGCATGTGCAATTGTGTTTTTTTAAACCACTCTGAACTACAGTGGAAATAAGTATAAACCTGCAAAGAGACTGCAGAATACTGGATGGGATGCAAAAAGCATGGAAGTGGGATTGGGGAGGGGAGGAAAATAAGTTTATAATTGCCATATTAGACGAGTCTATACTTCCCTTCAGGACACTAGATGCAAACCGTACACCAGCACGGAAATCTGCTAGAACACCTGGAAGGAAGCTGAAGTTCTTACAGTGGAATACAACTATGAATTCCAAGGGCATGCATTGCAAAGCTTACCAGCAATTCAACTCTCCACTCAAACGTGCTCACTCAGAACAAACAGCAAGAGGCTGCAAAAAATCTGGAAAAGCACTTCCAGTGTCCATGCCATCCCAGAGCCGCTTTTAAGCCGCTGTGCAGGTAAATCGCATTGCAATGTTCAGTTTGAATAATAAGTTTATTTTCTACCACCAGTTAATGATAACACTGTTGTTCCAAAGAATTGCCAGCCTGAGTTTTACCTAATGACAGCAACAGAAAGTAGAAAAATGCTTTCCGTGTTCACCTGACAGGTAGGCGAGCAACTCTCTGTGTACCTGCTCAGAGTACATACTTCTTTATGTACCCATATGAACATACAATGCTATGGAATGTAAAGAAGTATGTATTTTTGGCAGGCTCAAGACGACCAGTAAGAGGAAACTAAACAGCTGTTGGAAGAAACAGGTTTCCCTCTTGTCTGAATGACATTCATGTGACAAATTAACTTGCTAAGGGTCAGCTGGTATCGCCAAAATAGCCCGTACTTGCCAGTAGCAAATCACAAAACATTAAATTAAGTGACTATAAAAGTGGGTAGAAAGAATTGTTGACAACTGATAAGCAGAAAATCAGTTGTAAACAAAGAATTCAAAACAAGGCTGGAAACGAACCCTTGAAATGCACTGATTAAGACTGCAGCATAGCTGCAAAATTTATCATCACCAGTAGTCCTCACTTAATAGATCCTAAACTAAACTTAAAAGCCTGATTAACAAAATGTATCTTACTAAAACAAGCTGTTTTATTAATCACAGCCAGTTCCATGTATTTCAGATGATAGTATTTAAATTCACATTTACCATAGAACATTTAACCTACAGGTTGCGACTAAGACACAAGTAGAAACAGCTAAGAAATTAAGACTGTGATTCAGAGAAAAGGATAACCGAAATAACTGCGTATGATACCTTCTGCCATTTAACATATGACACTTAAGTAAGATTTTTTCCCAAGTCAGCACTCTTTATGCTCACTGAGCTCTTCGATACAAAGTGCAGTGTTAGGTTTATGCACAAAGTGACAATACAGAGATTTCTAGGCCACAGCTGCTAGTCAGGAGATTAAAGCTATTGACAGTTTCCTAAATGAAAACACAAATGACAACTACAACCTAAAAGGTAAGTTAGCTTAAACAATATATTCAAGTTAGCTGAATTTATTTTAAATCCAAATTTAAGAAAATTGGCCATGAAAACAGAAGTTTGTAGCATCCAGAAAATTGTACTACATAAGAAATAGTCCTGCAACAGTTTCAAGTTCTAAAAGCAGTATTAATTAAAATATACCAGCATATATGACTCCCAAGTAAAGACACTCAGCATCAAATTCAGGAAGAAAGAAAAAATATGAGGACCGATCTCCCGGCTCATCAACTCAGCCATTCCTATTTATGACAGCAGCCTTCTAAAAACAGTTATTAAACAGGATACATCCATGATAAGTAGGCACGTTTGGCCCAGATTAAAGATTCTAACTCTGCCTCTGTGCTTACCAAAATGTCTGGAAGTAAACAAAAAAAATAGAAAAGGCAATGCACCATTTTTAGATAGAGAATCTTATTTTTAAATACTCACATAATTCTCAGATAGCTAATACTATACATAGCCTGCTATTTTTATTACCTGAAAGTACAGAATAACATATATACAAGAAGAAACATTATCTTACCAGAATAATTTTCTTAAAGAAAAATATTAACATTTGTTTTAAAGCTATTTCTCTTATAAGCAGATGTTTAGGCATGAAGACTACAGTATCTTAACATCTAAATCGAAACCTGGTTTATAGTGGGAAACAAACCAAATTGTAGTAGCTGTTCTCAATGGAGCACTGCTACCGAACTTGATCATGCTCACAGAAGCAATTTGTTATTACCAACAGCTTTACAGAGGGGTTAATTGCTAAGCGGTTCCTTCTTTTCCTGAAGAGTTCCTGTCTCCGCCACCAACTGATTTGGATTCCACTATATAATGAGACCAACTTTTTAACAGCTTGAACTTATTTTGAAAGGTTTTTGGTAACAATTCAGCGTGTTGTGCTTTTCTTTGTCTTCTTTGTATAACATTGCAATGCTGTTCCGAAACAAAGTGACAGTTCAGAGTGATACAAAAGTTATAATTACAAGTTGACATTGCTTCCTGCTAGTTCATGTTAGCATATCTCTAAGAATACATATCCAGTCACTCTGAAATGTCACATCCATCACTTAGATCAGCTGTTCAATTTTAACCGAGCACACGTTGAACTTTGGGCATCTGCTGACACAGTTGTAACTCAAACATTTCAACTGTGTGACTGACAGGGATAACAGATGCTGACATTATCAAATGCTACACGGCTTTTTTTCCACGGCCGCTTTTTGTCCCGATATGGCCAGTACATGAAACTGTATTGCCATCCAAAAGCGCACTTGAGCAGCTGTATCTGTAAAACAGTTCCTGTATAACTGGTAAAAATAGAAACTAATTTTATAGCCATCTTTAATGCTTAAGTCCAAGTGACACACCTGCTATGTTTCTATTAGGATACATGGTGTTGGGAATATATTTACATAAATCTTCTCACCAGCATCAGACTATGCAACAGATGTAGACTATACTTGACATACTCATTACCAGTGAATGGCTTGAACTAAGCTTGCCCCCTGCTTCCCACTGCAGTCAAAGCTCAAGAGAATTCAGCGTACAACAAAAAAAAAGCTACGTGAGCATGCACAAATGTATTAAGGACCTTAATTTAGAAGAAATCAGATGCAACCCCAGACAGTTCTTTAAAAGTTGTATTTTTCTGGCATTAAATGTTTTTACATATATGATCTGGGAAAAATAAAATTTTAAAAAAGTATCCTGCAATATTATATAAGCATTCCTAAAAAGTTAATACTAACCAGAGATATGGTAATGGAATTGAAAACGCTTGACATTTATACTTGTGCTAACCAATGACAGCATTAAAGCAGCTGCAAAAGGGAACCTGCCAGAAAATGAATGGGGGCGGGGCAGGGAAACAGAAACCTTCTTCCTCAGTAAAGTTTAACATAAGGAGGCAAGGGATCTCTACACGAGTAGAGACTGTAAGACTACAGCTTCTGGTAACTACTTCAGAATTTCATTATTGCAGACAGGAAAAAAAAAAAAAAAAGATAAAACTGTAACCATACTTTGATTTGAGACTCATCCAAAGAGCCTCAAGGAAATATTCAAGGAAGGAGCAAACCTGGATACTGTACAGGCCTTTCTGGTACACAGCTTTCCATTTCACTGTCTCCACATTAGTGAAGCAATTTAAAGTCGCACGGACTAGAAACAAAATGCACAACACAGAAGCAAGCCACATGTTCTCTGTGAACTGTTCACGCTCTTAAAAACGTGTTACTGAATTCCAATGCTTTGCTAAAGCTGGTAAAATGGAACCAAATCACCTCTTCAATGGATTTGGTCCCCTTCAACCAGCTGTAGCTATGCATTGATCACTACAGGATTTCTTGTATTTTTAAAACTGGACACTAAGTCCACACAGAGTAACCCTGAGGTCCTCTCTGCATTTCAGCTCAGTTATTCCAGGCAGCCTGAAGATGGGAGGTAACAAGGAGTAGCAAATTCTGTATTCCAAAATTTCAAGGTTGTATTTGCAAATGTATAGCTACTGGTGTTCAATGAAAATTTCTCTCTTACAACATTTACTTAAAAATAGGCAAACAGTGAAATAAACACATTTTCCAACTATTTATTGTCTCTTGTATTTTTCCTCAAGTCTGTTGTCCTTTGTAGCAGAACTGACAAAAAAAAATGATCAAAAGGAAGCAATCATGAATAGTACTGCTAATGTAGGGCAGGTCTACTTTCTGGGCACCCCTCTTTTCCTTCCACCCTCCCTGCTCTTTTTTTTTTTTTTTTCCAATTGCACAAGGGAGGGAACTCCATGGGGTAGGAACTGTATTCACCATCTTGTACATGCTGGGCATATTATTTACTATTTAAAGATAATAAATTTGTCACTGACCTCAACAGCTACAGGCTAATCTGCCATCTAATTATAGGTTTGCTCATAGAGATTATATAATTTCTCCAAACCAACTTGAACAAAAGTATTCTTTCAAAGCATTTTCTGAATAATACTTTAATAAGAGGTTTTAGGAGCATGCTTTTTTTGCACTCAGCTTCAACTAAGCTTCAACCTACAGTTACTGTCTAAAGTGCAAATATGAATGGAAAACAATAACTTTTACTGGTTTAGAAAATAACTGTACAACTCTGATTACGTCAACTTGTCTCTGTGAGGACCTTCACAACAACACAGCACAAAAGTCCTCGTGACACCCACTAACACAACATACAGCTGAGAAACCCAACCTCCCAAATGCATCGCTAAAAACAGTTAAGAATTCCACTGCCAACCAGTTCAAACCATCAGCAAGTCTGAGAACAGGGAGAGATCTACTAAATGAGGACAACTACGGGGGAAAAGGTATAATTCCACTTTAAACCACAATTTCCTACTTGATAGTTTATAAACATAAAGGTGGCATACTCCTCGCTATTGGGCGGATAACATACACTGCTGTATCTTACCCCAACACTTTGATTTTTTGATTTAAAGTCCAGCAGAATTCATTGCTCTGAAGAATGAGTGGTACGCATGTGCAAAGTCAGGTCAGCTCAAAAAGCAGCGTCTATTTAAGATGCTAGCTGCAGCGTGAATACAGCTCTCTTCACAAGATACAATGCAAATCTAAACTAACTGGGGCAACGGATATAAAATACGCCTACACTTCACAGTCATGTCTTCAGCTCAAAAATCTGAAGTCACAGGTATGCAAATAGATCAAACATAACCAAGAGTTGATAACTTGGAAAAAATAACCAATCTGTATAGTATTTTCAAATTTCACTCTCCTTTCGTCTGTCTGAAAAATCACATTAACACTGAAAGGGCAAAGTCTGCCAAGCTTTGAGGTTCACAGTACTTTGAAGGAAAGTCCAAAATCAATGCACTTTTAATATGACTGACTCCGTTAAAAATCATGATCAAGAAAACACGTATTAAACAAAATCTTAACCGTCTCACACTTTGTTTCATATTTCTTTTTAGTCCTATCTCCCATGCACAAGTTTAAAGCCACCTACAACATAAACCGAGTAATGTCCAGTCTACAGTTCAACATTACACACTGGCATAAACCCAAAAGTTCTATTTCTATACCAAATCGCATCAGAAGCAAATTATTAAATGGATAAATATTCCACTAATAATAGGATGCTACCCAAAGCATGCTATACTTTGACTTCTAGAAAACACTACCAAACTGTCCTGGAAGATTAAGTGCTGAGAAATATCTAAGCTAGTTGACATAAATTGCTATTTTTCTTATAATATTTATCTAATATTCAAATGTTTGAAATAGAATATAAATACAAATTTTCATACAAAAAAAAACTTTCAAATGTTTTCGTCTGCACAGTTTATGTGATTTTTTTTTTCTTGGAGATCTCTCTCCCTACTGTTAGTAAAGGTCAGAACTCAAGCAAGAGGCAGGTAAGTTTTGTACTGAAAATGAAATTAGTTCCAAATACCTATTTTATATCAACTGTAAAAAAAACTCTATAGAAATCTAGTTCACTTCATTGTGGCATCCAGATACCTAACACATACATTCATTTTATTATCAGTAACTAGCAAGATGGATGTGGACTTTAACAATACTTACATACATGGTAAGTATTTTACTTTTATAAATGCAGATATATACACACACTTACATACATACGTGAATATGTTTAACTTTTATAAAGTAACATTTCTTTATATGTTTGACCTTAAGGGGAATTTAGAGCACTGTATTCCATGTAAGGCACCACAGCTTGAAGCCACAAAAACTCGAGTTTAGGTCGAGCAGGAAAGCTCAGATTAGGAAAGACAGGTCCTTAAGTATTAAGTCTAACACAGAATATGTTATGTACTACTTGTGACCTATACCAGCTGAAGTTCAGGTGGTTATTTTTAACTGTGTTTTAAATAGCTTGTGCTTAGGGCATTTAACAGGTTAGTAATATTCATTGTTCTAGATGAGATTAGAAAAACAAAGTGGCAAGTATAAAACCTTTGGTTTCATTCATAAGGACCCCAGAGGCAGAACTACAGAATCCACAATGAAATAAACGACGATCACTAAAATCTTAAAGAAAATAAAACTTAACTCCTAAATAAATCAAATTATGATGATGATTTTTTGGTCAGGAAAAAACCAAAACCAAAACCAAACAGAAACCAAACACCTATTCAGAACAGATTTCTTTTGTTTTTACTTTCATTAATTGCTCCTCAGGTTGATGAGCAAAATATCTAATACTGTGAACAAATAAAACTACTACTTCTGTGATGAAGATAAGACCCTCTCTTTTTACCTGCTTCAGAAGTGCTCAGATATAACTGCAACCAAAAAAAAGTAGATATCTAACAGCATTAGCTATCTACCTGTTTCAGATGCAAGTGAAAACCCATGCATGGGCATGACCTACACAACGTTCAAACCACTAATACTGGAAATATTTTCCCACTCTTCCATTAGAAGCTTAAGTAAAGGAGAGACGGCTTGGGGAAAAAACTGCACTATGCCTCACATCCTGCCAACCGCCAAACTGACCCAGTCTGAACTATAATTTGTATCCCTGCATCAAAGAGAAAGCCTGCAGCTCCTAAACCATTCACCCACTGAAAAATCTTTTATGAAGATCTCTATGAAGAGATCTTTTCCATACACTTTCCCTGCATCTCATATTGAGACCTTGATCACATAAACCAACAATCACAAGAGCCTAAGGAAAGCATCACCGAATAAGAAACAAACAAACAAAAAATGCCCTATCTAGGTAACTGAAGACAGGAAACAGCACCCCTGGCTAATGCTGTCACATAAATATGAAGAATTCACATTAAGTGAGTAAGTTACCAAGTCAGACTTCAGAGAATTGTCTCCTGAATGCCAAAAATAAGCTCCCCTCACTAGGTCCTTGACACGTTCTCTTATAAACCCTTTATGAGCACTGCAGAAAACCATAAACACATTTATTGCTCTTATCAACACTTCCAACCACTACTTTTACTCTGTGAAGTGTGATTCCATTCCATATACATATATAAATCCCATCAGCCTTGATAGCTGTGTTCTAAGAGACTAATCCAGATTTTATTCCCACAGCTTTATACACCCTTATTTGTCCAATTCCACTCAACTGAAAAGCAGCAGAATTGAGTAAACACCACACACATATATTTCATGTAAACTATACCAAATTCTCTACTATACAATTACCATATTAAGCTCTTGCTAGACTGTCAGCTCTGAAGAATACATTTATCCACAACACAATAAGCAACCAGCAAGGCAGCAAGTTTTCCATGAGGTTTATCTATGCACTATAGTTTTTGAAAGCTATCTTCATCAAATACTGAATGTCGATGTATAGTATACAGCTAGCACAAAACAAATTATGCCTTAAAATTAACTTCTGCGGATAAGCTGCTCTGTAAAAGCCGAAATAAGAAATTCCTTCTATACATCTAAGAAAACAAAGTTAGTTGTTCTTATACTGACAAATAAGAGTTTAATGCACCAATCCTAAGATCACTTTGTAACTGCATGGTATCTTTAATAATTATTCCCAAATATGTATCTCTTAAAAACTCAAATCCTTCCCTCATTCCAATATCCGAGAAGGGAAACATTTTTACAAATCCTGTCTTAAGTTCTTACTTAACTTACTCATCAAAACATTTATTGGCAAAATTTTACAGCCATCACGTGGTATTTCCCAGGAATCTGGAGTTACCTGAAAAGAGCATTAAAATGAGCAGACTAGGAGCTTCATTCTAATAATGGCTTCCCAAGTATTAGAAAGATGCATATCTAAGCAACATAAATATTTAAGAAATATAACTACATGCAGGTTTAAGGATCTTTTGGAAGAATATAATAATTCTACCCTCGCACACACTTGTTTTCCTCTTACAAATGATAAAATAATCTCTAAAAAGAAAACTTTACCTGGGGTTTCCTCTTAGTGCAGCATGGTGAAGAGCATTAAAACCATTGTTATTGGTGATAGTAACATCTGCTCCAGCTTCTAACAACACAGCAAGGATGTCATCACGCTTCTTACTGATTGCGTCATGGAGTGGAGTGTCACCTTCAGAATCCTAAAACCAGAAACAGCTTACATCAATTTTCATATGCATTCACATTAAAGAAAAAAGATGCTTAAATATCCCTAGGAAAACTGACTACACAAACACAAACCAGCTCTTCAGACCTATAAGTCCTGCTAGACTGTAAAGTTCAGAGTAAGCTGCCCTCTGATTTTGCTCTGGGTCTTGCAAACCCTTCAGTGAGTTATCCCACCCAGGGCTCCAGTCTTGCAGGACTACACTATGAGAACTCCAGCGTGCCTTGCACCTGACAGGACTGAAGACACTGGGGGAGACATCAACTTCTCTATGCCTCATATCCAGATGGATTTGATGTCCAAGTTGCAATTTATGAGTAACAGAAGGACAGCAACAAAAACTAACATGACACAAAGGACACCAGCCAGGCAGGGGGAAGACAAGGAATTTTAAGTGATGAAGGCTAAGACTGAGCAAGCAATTAACTGTGTAACATACAATACCAGAAAGACGGTGTGAAATAAAAGCATAAACAAATCAAAATAAAATGCAGTCCAAGTAATAAACTCAGGGACATCTGTTGTTTTAACTGAAGCAGTTCATTATCCATGAAGGAAGGCCCAGTGTCTGGCAATATATTAAGCAATATTAAGATTTTAAGCTTGTTATGGCTAATACCAGATTACATTACATAAGGTACATTGAAATATTTCAGCACATAATTGAACAGGCAAAGAATTTATATTTTTCACTTGACATTTTTCATATATCCCAGATAAAGGAAAAATACTTTTTATTTCTCAAAGCATTTTGTACATTACTTATTTAAGGATCCACATGGTTGAACTGAAAAGGAATGCCCTAGACTAACAGTGAGAAAACACATCCATTTAAGCTTATTTGCTGCTATATAGGCAAACCCTCTAGATTTATGCTTCCAGTAAGATTCTAACACCATATAAGTCAGGAAGTCTTTTGTCACAGACAGTGACTCAACTGCAAAGTGACTAACACAGGAACTTAATATTTTAGCAATACACTAATAAGAAAACAAATCTTCACAATCTTTACAGTGAGAATCAAAACCTGCCAAATAAAAAGTGATACAAATGGAAACACTTGAACCAGTTTGCCAAAACTAAATTATATAGCTTCTATCTGGTTTAATTGATGGTATTTCCTGAGTTTACTGTTCACAGACTGACATACGGTTCTGTTTACACAGTGGCTTGAGTAGTAGAGTGCTGGCCAGTTAAATTCCAGTCATGCCTCAGTCTGACTCCCCTGTGCTCTCACCCAGCAAATCAGTCGGCTACTCACATTTGCACATTAGAGTTCCTCAGCACACACACAGGATCTGAAAGTTCATTATTCTCAAGGACAATTATATTTTCCACATGGGGTTTCATAGCACCATTCTACTGAAATTTTCAATCCAAACAGAATTCTATAAAGTCAGACACATCCATTTCAGCTACTCATATATCACACTTCACTATATGATACACAGTCATCCTTTAGTGGGCTCAACACAACAGACGCCTTACTAAATCTACTGTTCAACAACAGCTAAGTAGGGTCTGGACGGATGTTAGCTGGCTAACAGCTAAACCTCAGCAAGGTAAAGCCAGGTGGAAGCAGGTAACAAACAGTCATTGTATTCACTAATTTCAGGAAAATCTGCACATCTTTTATGTGGATATATAGCTTAAAAAAACCCCCATTGATTAGTGACATGGCAAAACAAGGAGGTAAATGTGTTATTACTGCACATCTTGATTTGCCCAAGACATACAGCTTTTTCTTTCTTTTTGCAAACCTCTTCAAACTTACCCATTCTGATTTGTTTACTAACGCACTGCATGCGGCTGCATTCAGCTCATGCACAATTTGGAAGCCTGCTTATTTGATAGCAGATTTCTTCTCCACCTTCCCAACAGGGGGTTGCACTCACTTGTCCCAGCTTCTGCGACATCCATTACAGATAGAAGTCCTTGTGAAATTATGGTACTTGAGGCCCTGTGCATGAGGGCTTTCTAGGTAAAAGGCTGAACATTTAAAAAAATAATCTGGCTAAATGGTTCTATCAATGATAGGTTAATTCCGAAAAAAGGTTTATTTTAATAAAATATTTCACAGTATCATCAGTCAAATATTGCAAAACTGTAGCTTGCAGAAGGAGCAAACAGCTGTGGATTTGGTAGAGGAGGAACTAATCTGGAGAGAGTTAACAATTACAGATAACTGCAGTCTGTGAAAATACCAATTAACATCAACTGACTAGAATAAATCAGGTGCCTATCTAGCTGTCAAAAACATAAATAGACTTAATAGCATTTTTATTTCAGCTGATCGCATGCTGAGTAGAAGTTGGGACACAACTTCAACAAGGTCCATTCCTTTCAGTCCCATTTTCCGTAATTCTTCTATCACCTACACACAGCAAGTCATAAAATTCAGTAGCTAGAAAGTGAATCTACAATAATGTTTACTTTACCTGGAGGCTAGGATGGCAGCCAAAGTCCAGTAAAGTCTTCACAACCTGCAGATGACCTTTGTTGACAGCAATATGAAGTGGAGTCTGCCTGCGCTTATTGCGAGCGTTCAGATCGGCGCTGCCTCGGTGCAAAACCTCTATTACAGCACCCTCATCACCGAAGGCTGCGTGATGGACGGCCCTGTCTCCATCCTTGTCCTAAAGCAGGAGCATTAATTTGAACCAGTATATTCCACATTTCCTTTGCCTTTAAACAGGAAGATTAAACTGAACAATTGTGCGTATTTGATTTCTTTAAAGAAAGATTACACAACCATGATATTATTCAAATACCTAATTAAAATAATTTCTCATACCACATCAATAGAGGACGAAGAGTCTGTATATAAACATACATATTCTATGACAGATGGTATTTTATACCATATGCAACTTTTGCCCTGAGTATTTGTGTGATGTGTTCATCTGAAACTCAAATAAATTCATTTGGGCTACTACTACAAAACAGTCACTGTCAAATAAAAACAAAACCACAAAGGGAAACCATCACAAAAAACCACAAACAAAACCCAACCCTCAAAAAACGCTACACTCAGTGACCCAGGGTAACCCTTCCTGTAACTCAAGAAGGGTTAACAGATTCCAAATCACGGTATAAGACAAGGCAATTGCTTTCTTCATACAATTAAGCCAATATTTATTAGGGTTCATTATATATGTCTTGTTTTGTTAACTAGCAATTTTTTTATGATGGAAATTTGGGATCGATACTGAAATTATTTAGAAGTTCTGTTTCTATGATGATGACTCACGTCATTAAAGCTCTGATTAAATGCAGTTTGTTTCAGCTTCATCCAAACTGAGAATTAAGGTATAGAAGTCATGAATTCATGTTTGGGTTATTTTAACATCCATAAGAATGGACTGTATCACAGGAAGCATTTTTAAATATTAATCATTTCAACATTAATGACAGTATAACAAGCTAAAAGCAGAATGGAATGCATATAAGATATTTCAGTGGAATAATAACTTGCAAAAGCTAGTTTCTATCTAAATTTTTGTGCATGGTGGAATATTACTGTGTGTTTGTAGGATTTAATTTTGACAATGGAGAAATACTTAAAATTGTAAGGAGGAGATAAAATCATGACTGATTAGTGGTGCACTGGATGTCTCTCTTGGGTAAGCTTAGTTTCTCTTATCCATTTGCTTCCCCTTCAGCAATGTTTTTGAAAGGTTTTTTTAAATTATGTGTAACACATTTCTAATATATTTTACATCAATGAAAAAATCAGTAGTTCTTCGAATAAATTGTATTTGCACAATTAGAAGATAACAATGAGACTATTTACAGCATTTAAAAATTATTGAAGGAGACTTATCTGCTAATTATTAAAGATCTTTTTGGAAATATTAACACAATTTTCAAGACAGGGCACTAAACAGCAGCTTCAATAGCTGTTGAAAACAAGCTATTTTTATGCCTTTTAAATCAACTCATGCTATGAAACTGTGTTTCATGACAGCAGGATTCCTTCTGAGGCTCATCTAACAAAAAAACAACCAAAAGAAGCCGAGGCTCGCCCATTTGGAAGGGGAAAGGATCGGAAAGGGGAACTTCTCTGTACTTCTCATCTGGTTATAAAGATCATTACAACGTGAAACTTATCAAGAGCATTACAGTAGTGTTAAACTGCTTCAACATTTATATTTACAGAGCACTTTGTTTCACAGGTATGTGGTAGTTTGTCTTTTCATATTTGCAGTCTCCAAAGTACACTGAGATACTTACTGATGAAACTCCAGATGGTTTATAAATATTTTACAGTTTTAACATATTCTGAGATACAAATCCTTGATTTGGTAAAATCTTAATGTATAGAATTCCTTTTTTATCTCAGCATAAAACCAAATCATCTCAGCAGCTAAATCCCACTGTGTAAGTTTCTACACAACAGCCTATTAATATACCTAGAAAAAGCTACCAACTAATTAAGCATCTGTCCTAAGACTTATATTTAAGATATAAATCTAAATATTAAAAGCACTATATGTGACGATATAATATTGCCAGCATTATCAATATAATAACAGACACCCATTAATTTCTGCAGACTAGAAGGCTTTACATTTTTACTATGCAATATCTACATCAGGCTTTTTGAGCTTTGTCAGTAACAAATTGTTTTCTGATTGAACAGAGGCCACTTGTACTCTGCATTAAGCTGTCAGAGAGACACGCACAGAGGAAACAACACCACTAGTGCATCCCCAGAAAATGTCATCATGAATGTATATACTCTGCAGCAGTGACTGCAAGTGTAATATATCCAACTTAGTTACAAAGCAGGCAAAGTAAAGATTATCCACTGCTTCCACGCCACAGACCACAACAGTGAACGGACTAAATTTTTGCTCTCTGCTTAACTGGGTGGCTCTGTTGCATCTTCATATCAGTAATTTATAGATAGCTGACATTTTTTTAAAGCCTGAAACATATAATTATTAATCTAATAATACTATATATATTAATAATATAATAATTAATGCAATTATATGATGAAGCACATAAGAAACTCAGTTACATGAAAAAGGCATGAAAATCCAAAATCCCTGAATTTTTAATGGTAGTGTTACGATACTTCTGAAGCCTGAGCAAATATGAACTCTTAACAATTCTACTGCCAGCAGACTACCAGATTCATTATCTTGAAGCTGTTTAAGCAGTACTTCTACTTCCCTCTCTAGTGCTTGTAACCCTTCCTTATACCAGAGAAGTATCAGTCCCCCACTTGATTAACAGAGCAGCTTTGATCGCATAGTACAGCTGAAAAGCAGCTTAATCTTGTTTGTAGCAGTACATATTCTATGTACTGCAGTGAAAGCACTACTTCTAAAATGAAGCTACTTCACAGAAATCAAAGCACAGCAAGTATGTACTGCATCAAATCTAAACCATCTTTGCAATCTACCGGAAAACCTTTATAAAGTAATGGTCTATCTGTGAATATAAAAATAATTTTAGTTCCAAGAGTTACATCATTGCTTCATTAATATTTTAACATATTATAACTACTGCATATCAAATACAAAACAACACTAAATGCCCAAGCATGTAAAGTTATTTTTATGTTATGCAAAGAACGGCTAGGTACACTACTAACTTCTAAGCATTCTGTTAGGCTTAATTTATATTCTTAGTAAAAGAAAATTGACAGAAATTCCACAGCTAAACTGAGGAAGTGTGGACTGG
>NW_010174294.1:0-16907 GCF_000695765.1 Mesitornis unicolor | reverse complement strand
ATTATTATTATTAATTATTACATTCCACTCGTACATTTAAGAGGTTTTTCCTAGAGAAGATAGGTAATGCTCAGTGACTGTAAAGGGAGAGGGGTTAACGATATGGCCAGTTGCTGCAAGTACAGGAATACACTTGTGTGCTTCTCAGGTGCATTTCTCATTGCTTTTTGGCCCTTGAGCATGTCCATATGTTCACAACATCAGCTCCAGTCTTCCTCCTGTCTCACACAGCAATGCTGCATTCAGCTCCTGGAGGCTGGCATGCTTCTGATCAATGCTTTCTTGGTCTTATCCTCTTGCCTTTTCCTACAGTATGAGATTTACAACTGCTCCATTCCCCTTGACTACATGGGGTGCTTCCAGAGGTGATAAATGGGCTGGAGGCTGAGTTGCTTGCTTGTTAAAGAAAAAAGGATAATTAACATGTGGAGTGTGGGCAGAGCAGGTCTGTGTCACCATAGCTGAAGGCTTTGCAAGGCAAGACTTTGACTTTGAAAATGAATGCATAAGTTTCCAGGATATAAGTTCAAAAAAGAGCAAACCATCTCAAAGACATCACTGGACCCATAGCAGCTCCTAATGGTGGAGCAGGAGGGGACAAGTAATGGACTCAGTTATATGCTGAGCTACCAGATAGGAATTTCATAAAACAGAGGTTCCTGGACATCACAACGTGGAAGCAGGATATTTGAGGGCCTTGATCTGTGTTTCTCCAGCCTCTAGAGCATGGTGACTCTAAGTGGGATGTATCACCA
This sequence comes from Mesitornis unicolor, assembly GCF_000695765.1. Classification (NCBI taxonomy): domain Eukaryota; kingdom Metazoa; phylum Chordata; class Aves; order Mesitornithiformes; family Mesitornithidae; genus Mesitornis; species Mesitornis unicolor. The sequence continues at coordinate 16,152 of NW_010174294.1, read as the reverse complement.
TGAGCACGGGTTTATAAACCTAAGAGAAGTCCACTCCCATTTGACACACAGACTAACATTTGCTATTGCTAACTCTTGACCACATGTAATTACGAGCCTGGGAGCCCAAGTGTGTCAGGGAGAGGGAGAATGGAGTCACAAGAAAAGGCTGGGAGCTGGTCTACAGTTTTTAGAAGGTGGAAGTACATGTCAAGACGTGATCTCTCACGAGTGGTGATGCAGCAGCCCTGTCTAATCCAAATCTGTGACATGACTGGGGGACTGGTCCCACGGCTGCAACCACCAGCTGTCCTCTTCAGTCCAACCCCCTTTTCTCTGGGTATCAGGGTGATTTCATGGCGCAGCTGTCACTGGAATTAAACTTTGTTCTGTTCATGAAGTGTCTTCCCTCGCTGCCATGCAGCTGTTTCGTGTGTTTGACCTACACTCTGGTTTCTCCCTAAGCTGGAGCACCGCAGCCCCACTGCAGGAAGAAAGCAGAGGCATTTAGGAGACTTGAGCTTTTCTTCTGGTTCCTTTATTGTCATTGACAAAAGCTGACACAGAGGCTTTGGTGCTTGTAAAGAGAATAGAAAACTCCTCCATCAGTTATGTCTGTGCTTTCCCTCCATGCCTGTCCTTATATGCACAGCCACGTTTCATCTTTCTGTGCCCTTCCAGATCCCTCCATTGAGCTCACTTCTGCTGCAAGACCCTAAAACATTGGTTCTTGCACCAGCTCAGCTGCTCACACTCCCCTGGAATTGCTGCCCTATGACCACCTTGTTTGTTTTTTGCCCTTCTTTTTGTTGACATCACTAAGTGACAAGGTGCAATGCAGAGATGTTCATGTTAGAGAACAAGCAGAGCACAGGAGTAGAAGGTTTTAACTTAATGCTTCACCAGCACGTTAGGTTGCTTTGCATTAGAGCAAACTCCTCTGTGTGGTGTCAGGGTGCAGGTACTGCAGTTCACACTGATACTGCTTTGTTTTTAGGTAAGTTCTTAATGTACTTCTACTGGGATCTAAGATATTCTTTATTGTGAGAGCAGGAAACCTACTGTAGTAGGACTTGATTATAGGCTTTGACAGCAGCTCAGCTCAAATCAGTATCATTAATAAGGACTATCAAAGTTTAATTTTTTTCTATTGACTTGCTTATTTGCACACCTCTTACCACAGACCATCATCAACTCTTGTTTCTCTCTTCTGGTTTTCTTTTAAGAACCCACAATACCCTTCAAGGAAAAACTGAAGGATCTCGAAGTGAAGGAGAAGGAATCCGCCACCTTCCAATGCGAAGTGCCTGTTCCCAGTACAGAGACAGCTTGGTTCAAGGAGGAAACCAAACTCTGGCAGAGCAAGAAATACAACATCGAAGAAGAGGGCACGTATCGCCGGCTCACTGTCCAGAACGTCACCGCAGACGATGATGCTGTCTACATCTGTGAGATGAAAGAAGGGAGCAGGACCATCGCTGAGTTGTCTGTCCAAGGTAAGGAAGAGTCTTGCTACTTCAGATCAGCCAGGTCTTACCTACCAAGTGTGAGATTCACATGTGAGGCTCCAGACTTGACCTTGTGAATGGCGTTTACCCATGGTGTATAGTGAGGGACAGAAGACTCCCTTATGTGGTGGTTCAGTGGGTCCCTGGGTCTTCTGCCAGGGTTTATCTGGGACACAGGGACACAGAGTGGGGTCAGATCATCTTGCTGCACAAGATAAGTCACCTGGTGGGGACCTATGCTTAAAAGAGCTTCCTAGAAGGTAAAGTCCTTGCACTGTAGACTTTCCTTAACGTGATCCCAAGCATTGGATGTGTCCCCTGGCACTGTCTCGCACACGTCTTGTCTGGTTCCTGGCAAATGCTGTGGTGAATCTTGTTCAAGAGTGGTGCTGACCACACTGGGAAGATGGCTTAGCAGCTGTGGTTTATGGTGCGATGTGTGGTTCAGGCTGCAATCAGCACCAGTATGGTTTCAGGCTGGAAACCAGATCCACGCTCCAGATCCTTGACATCTGGAGTTGTTCTCTGGGGTTTGGAAAGCTGAAGAGAAAGGAGAAAATGTGGATGTGGATCCATGTCCAAGTCTTCCAAGTCTGGTGGTTTAGGACTGAAGCACAAGTAGATGTAGAGCCTGGTGTGGTGTAGGTGTCTCATAGCAGACACACACATCAGGGACACAAGCAGAAGGGGTTATGGGTTCTGAGCTCCCTGATTTGCTGTATGAGAAAGAGCCTTCCTATGCACCTCCAGAACCTGCAGTTTTGATTTTAATGATGCTTATGCTGGTATCAGTGATCTCTGCTGTAGCATGGAGACCTGTCATAGCGATGGGATTGCACTTGTCCCCACTCATTTGAAGCCTGACTTGACTCCCATTGAAACTTGTAACTTTGAGGTTATTTTAGTAAGTGATGCTCATCAGGGTTACTTGGAAAGGACACAGATAAGTGAAGTTCATTCCGTGTGAATTTTGGCTTGACTCTAAGAAGAAATCTGAGGCTTTCAGTGTATTTTCTATTAATGCAGGTGACTGATGTGTTTGCCATCTTCGTTATGTATTTTACTGGTAACTCTGATGGAGGCAAAATCCCCAAAACAAATGAGAGATCTGTCTGGTTTAAGGCTGACTTACTTTAACCAAAATTTAATTTGAATTCCCAGCGTATGTGGGCTCTGAAAGCCATATCCCTGTCAAATCTGATCTTGGCAAGGCCACGCACCTTGTGTCTACCCTACAGTAGACTTTGTGTGTTAGGCTAGAAACATGAGCGACTGTAGTCAAACAAGATTGCTTTTCTCTCTTTGAAGGCCAGAAGGAGTTTTTAGGATTATCTGTTCTGTGTAACTCAGAGCTTAGAAATTCATTTAGGGGTGTCTGCATAGTGTCTGTAATGTTTTGATTAGGTGAGAGCTATAGACTAGGCCTGTTATACTCTGCACGGTCCAGTGTTGCCAGAGACTTGACTATCTGCTGTTTGTTGATTGTAATTAATTTCTTATTTAAAGGGAACATCATCAAAAAACTCCCACGAAAGACTGCGGTCTTTGTAAACGATACAGCCATCTTCTGTGTGGAGCTGGACAACGAATGCCAGAACATCCGATGGCTGAAAAACAAAGAAGAGGTGAAACCCGGCGATCGAATCTCCATCACGTGCTCCGGCAAGCAACACACCATGATCATCCGAGAGTGTAAGATGGAAGATGCTGGTGAAATTGCCTTCCTGGCTGATGAAAGCAGGACTTCCACCCAGTTCACTGTGACCAGTAAGCTTCTCTTTTATTCGCCCTTGGTGTTGTGTCTTCCCCAGCGAGCAGGCACTGTTGGTTTAGGTACTGCCATGGTAAGTTTGTTGTCCAAAACCAGCAGGTTTGGTGTCTGCCACAAAAGGCTGACAGCCTTGAATGCTACAGTTATGGGGAGATCAAAACAGAGAGGGAAGAAAAGTCCTGACCTCCATTTTCCAAAAGAATTGGGTTTTTGAGGGGCATTTATCAATTGTTTCTATGGGGATAATACCTCTTCAAGCAAATAGAGTCCAGTTATCTCTCCCTACCTCTCTTTGCTGAGGATTTGGAGAGAAGAGTCAGCCAGTGTTCAATTCCTTCCCTAAATCTCAAATCTACAGAGACATGATGGTAGCTTATGGGTATGCTGGCTATGATACAGAAGTAGGCAGGTGCCCTGAACATTTTTGGAAGAGTATTTCCATTCTAGGAAGCAAAAACACCTGTGAATGAACATCTATACACATGCACATGAAGCATTTCAGGGAAAGTCAAGTGTTCCTCAAACCTGAAACATATGTGTGTGTGTGTGTGTGTGTATAAAATGCAAGAAAAAGGGGAAATGCTTCCTTCTGAATATATAGTTTCCTTTATTTTGTGGACACACCAAAGCTGTGTCCTCTCTTTGACTTGGCAAAGCTGGGAAGACCCTGGGAACTGATGGTAGTTGTGCTGAAAGAGGAGACCTTTCTCTTGATTAGCTTTACTTGGGGACACTGCTGTAATACACGGGCTAGGGAATTCCTTTGGCTGGCACATCTGATCTGAGCAAGGGTTTTAGCTGACAGAGCAGTAACAGCAGGTGCTGTGTAGTTGAAGTCAGATCTGAAATGAAACTTTGGTGAAGTTGCCTAATTTTTGTAAGCTTTATTTTGCTGGCATTGCATTTCCTAGGCAAAAGCTGCTTCACTTAAGGCAGAGAGCACCATGTGGTTCCTGACTCTGCTGCAGTTCCCATTTGCATGTAAATGTATCACCAACTCTAGTCACCATTTGGGAAGTATAGTACTTCTTATGACCCACCACCATCTCCAAATCATGATTACAGAGTGATAAAAAGAAATCTTTAAATAAAGGCTTATAACTGCTGAGTTTCTTAAACTTGGTTGGGGCATTGATGCTATTGAGTTAAAATGAGGAAAAAAATGAGATGTCACACTTTGATTTTCTGAGGTATTTGGAAATTCTGACATCCAACCAAGCACTTATTCAATGGGAATGGTAAAATTCAGTTTGATTTCAGACTCTGCTGTTTAAGTTAAGAAGGAAGTGTTGATTCATAGAATAGATGGTAAGAAGCTGCCTTCCCACAAACAGGTACCTCTGAACGAAATATTACATTACGGTTTCTGATGGTAAGGTCAAGAGATCTGATCCCAGGGTCTAGCATTCAGCTTGATGCTTCGCTTAATACGGGACCTTTGGCATCTGGCTCTGACCTGCAGTAACTGACAGGCTGGCAACTGTGCACCCCAAAACGCTTAGGTGGCTATTTATGTAATGAGGGAAAAGTGTATCACATTAGAGACTTCCTATTTTTACACTCCATGCATGCCTAATTAGCTGCTTGAAAAATACTGTGTACTGTGTTCACATCTTTTTCAGTTAACTGGACAAAATCAGTGTTGGCTGTTTTTAATAGCATTTATTAGGCAAGCAGTGTTTATACATTATTTGCTCAGTATCTTGCATTGTTGCTATGCCCATTTTACTGATGGGTAGACTGAGGCAGAGGGATCTGTTGTCTCAGAGTTCAGTTTTTAATCCAGTCTCATTGTACAAGCTCCTTCTATAATCACAAGCACTTGGGTATCTGCAGTGTGTGATTCATTTCACCTGTCTTAAAGCTGGGATGTGTTAATTGCTCCTGAGTGTGCTGTTCTCCATGAGGTTACAGTTTCAAATAGCCAAAATTAAATGAAATGAATCCTTTACCTTGTCACTAGATGTGTAACTAGAGCAGATCAGATAATTCCTGGCCTCTTGACCGCATAGTGAATAACCCTGATGGGACCTGAGCCTTCTCTAAAGGGTTCAAGAGAAATGACAGGGTGAATGTTATGCAAATACCTGCAGGGATATGTCTGTGACCTGAGGTACTGTAAATAGCCACATCTCCTCAATTGGAGGGTCTGATGGAGAGGACATCTCTTGTCATTTCATTTGAAGTTAATTGTAAAACCCATGCACTGTTTATTCATGGCTATCTTTTATCTCTAAATGTCCCAGCTGTACAATCTTTAGCTGCTCTGTGTTGAAACCTGCTGAGGATCTGGGCTGAATGTTTTAGTGCATGGTTGGAACAGGTTCTCAAGAAGAAATGGAGGATTTAGACTCCTGGTAAAGGCTGCTTTTTATGCAGTGGATTTACATTGCTGTGCAGGATGCAACACCTGTGTGCAAAGCAAAATATTACCACACTCTTCCTGGATACAGTTTTACTTTGCCACACATTTTAAGTTCCTGGCAGTGGGGATGTGCATGCTTGAAATTCTGAAAAAAGATAAATACCAGCAGATTTACAATATTAGTGCAACTATCCCTGTGTGGTGGTGTCTTGTAAGTGGGGCAAAATTGTATCCCCTTGTTAGAGTAATCCCATTGAGGTATTTTTTAATTTTCATTTTTATTAGCCTGTATTCACACCAGGGAAATGTAAAAGGAATTCGGTGCACAGAATTTTGAACTACTTTTGATGGTGGCTTTCCTCATCTTCTGAGTGCAAATAACAAGCTGAGTGTTCAGCTGCTTTGCCCAGAAGCTGTGTAGGAAGTAGCATGGGGCAGTATCTAGCACTGAAAGTTAAAGCCCATGAATTGTTCATTGTAGACCTTTTATCTGTGCAGACAATTGTAATGTTGTGTAGAAATCACATATGTTTAGCTGTGGAGGTAGAAGTATCGTGTAATGCAGCCCAGAAGCATCTTCTATCCATTCTTTTGCTTTTCCACCTCACATCCATGTTTTATGGAGGTTTATTAAGCAAGAGTAACTTTTAGTCCAGCGTAAGCCTTTTCAGTGATGCACAATGGCTTTTCCACTCTGACATAAACTTTTTGCTCTGTTTTTTTTTCCCCCTTCACTTCTGTAGCTCCCAAAAAACCTCCCACCCAACCCCCAGCTGACCCTGTGGTGAAAAATAAAACAGAAACCTCAGTGACGCTCGCATGGTCCCCTCCGAAGATGGACCGCCCCATTCCAATCGACGGCTACGTTGTGGAACGCAAGAAACTAACTGGCTTTACCTGGATGAGGTGCCACGAGTCCCATGTCCCCGTCCCCGAATTCACGGTGAGCAACCTGTCAGAAGAGGCTGACTACCAGTTCCGAGTGTCTGCAGTCAACGCCTACGGACAGAGTCCCTACCTGGAGTTCCCAGGGAGCCTGCACCTTGGTGAGCACTAAACCATCATAGAATCATAGGATGTATTGGGTTGGAAGGGACCTTTAAAGTAAATCCAGCCCAACCCCTGCAGTGAGCAGGGACATTGGTACCAGATCAGGTTGCTCACAGCCCCATCAAGCCTGACCTTGGATATCTCCAGGGATGGGGCCTGCACCACCTCTGGGCAACCTGTGCCAGTGATCTACCACCTCATGGTGAAGAGCTTTTTCCTGATATCCAACATAAATCTACCCTTTTCTAGCTTAAAACCATTCCTCCATGTCCTATCACTCCGTGTCCCAGTGAACAGCTCTTCCCCAGATTTCTTATAGGCACCTTTCAGGTCCTGGAAGGTCGCTATAAGGTCCCCCTGAGCCTTCTCTTCCCCAGGCTGAACAACCCCAACTCTCTCAGCCTGACCCCATAGCAGAGCTGCTCCAGCCCTTGGATCATCTTTGTGGCCTCCTCTGGACCTGCTCCAACAGCTCTATGGCCTTCTTATATTGGGGGCCCAGAGCTGGACACAGCACTGCAGGTGGGGTCTGACCAGAACAGAGCAGAGGGGCAGAATCCCCACCCTGGCCCTGCTGGCCACACTTCTTGTGATGCAGCCCAGGATGGGGTTGGTTTCTGGGCTGCTGCTGCACATTGGTAGCTCATGTCCAGCCTCTTATCCCCCAGTACCCCAAGTCCCTTTCCTCAGGGATGTTTAAAATGGGTCAGTCTGTGCTGATGTGCCACGTGGGTGCTCTAAAGGCGTTTCCCATGATTTTGAGGAGGATGGAGCAATTGCACAGCAAAACCTTTTCCCTTTTGCATCACCAAAGTGATGGTGGTTAGGTTGCTGTGATCGTGCTCATATTCTGATATCTCACATCAGGCTGTGTGAGAGGCAGAGCTCTCCACAATGGATCATCCTTCTTCTAGATGTGGTATGAAAGGAAAAAACGAAGTGGGCTTACGATATAATTTTAATTATACAAGTGGGGTATCAAGTTTACATCTGGAGAATGTTTATGTGGTGAACATACTGTCATGAATACCAGTTTCCAGTCAGTCTCTCTTTAATCTTGGAGTTACTAGGAGAAATATGGGGATTTTACTTTATTACTAGAATGCCCATGTGCCCACAGGATCATTGTGAGCAATGAGATTGTATCTTCCTTTGATTTATTACACTGGGCAATATCTGCACAGACTTTGATCATACGGTGTCCTGTAATGGTGTCATCCTTTTCCCTAGCTGTTTAAACATCCCTGTGTTCTTCTAGTATACCTAGAAGTGACTGGTAGGTTGGGTGGCCTTCTTGGGATCCTTCTGAAATCTAAGAATTATACTGGTTATTAAATAAATAGCTCACTTGCTAGGGAACCCCAATATTTCAGGCTTGTTATGCATTTAAACATCCTAGGGAAAAAATCAGTAAAATATGCCAGTTGTACTGTCCCTGCAGAAAGAGGACTTACCCTAATTCCAGAGGTCAGTTGCCTGCAGCTGTAGAAATCAAACCTCATTGACCAACCATGCATTGCCTTCAGTGCACGCAAATTGTATAAGGCTGCAGGATTTTATTCTTATGTCTTGTTCACCCCAAGGACTATTCTCCAGCATGGCAGTCTTGTGTCCTTCAGTCTTGGAAATATGTGTTATTCTTCTTCCCCAGAACCAGTCCTGGCTGTGAAAACCCCCTTGACAACCGTAGAAGCTGTACCTGGAGGGGATGCCCTGTTTACTGTTGACCTCACGACAACATGTTCCGGCACATGGTACCTTAATGGTAAAGTCCTACAGGAAAGTGAGACCTACATCATCAAGAGAACCCAAACTACTCACACCCTAATCATCAAGAACGTCACCAAGAGCGACGACGGAGCAGAAGTGAAATTTGTTGCCAACAATGTTGACACCAGCACAAAGATGAGAGTGAAAGGTGTTTATTTTCATCACTGTCCTTTCTTCTCCCAGTCAAGGGGCAGTTGCTGTGACTTGGTGGTTAGAACTGGGGCCGGAGGCTTTCACTGTTGTCTGGTCTGTGAGAAATACCCAAAATAGCATCATATGAACTAATGTGGGTCCTGGTAGTGACTTCACCACGATAGCAGAGTGTTCAGAGTCAATCTACCCAGCTGGTTGGTATCTGAACAAGACTGATTAACATCAGCTCACAAATTTCTGTGGCTCACAGCCATCAGGGAGTGGATTCTGTCACCAGGTTTACCACTGAGTCACCTTAGGCCAGCAATTTCAGCTCCAGGTTCTTTCTGATTTTAGTAGAGCTTTTCGAAAGTAAAAAAGCATTTATTACTAACATATTTTTTTATTTTTTCTTGGAGGTTTTATAGTCTACCACAGATGTCAGTGATGAACAAATTAGTGTCACATAACTCAATTTAGCATTGAGAGTTGGGTGCTCCAGCTTTCCTCTGTGAAATGATAATAACATCTGTGTCTAGCCATACAATAAATAGACATTCATTCTGGAAGGATGTGTTTGACTTTGGGTGAAAATCTTTTCAGAAGCATGTTTAGAGTATTATTAATCAGGAGAAAGATGTGGATTTTGTTTTCTTAGTGACTGGCAATTTCTCATGAATGGGAAAAAATGCTCAGTATTGACAGGAGTTTGAGGGCAGGAACAGGATCTGATACTTTTTCAGAGACATACATATCAGGGACATGTTAAGTTGATATAACTTGCAATAACAAAGCCTTTGTTCCCGACAGGAGCTGCAGTGAGATTTACCAACAAGAGCAGAGATATAGAAAAAGTCTCTGCTCGGCTGCGGGAGGAAGCCAAACTTCAGGCTGAGCTTTCGGATGCAGAGGCCACCGTGAAGTGGATGAAGGATGGGAAAGAGCTCAAGGCCAGTGAAAAATACGAACTTCAAACTGTGGGGAAGAGGCACATCCTGAAAATTCGCAGCACTGCAGCAGAGGATGCTGGAGTTTATGAGTGCATCTGTGAAGGGGATAAGATGCTCTATCAGCTTTCAGTGAAAGGTATGTGAGTGCCTGGGCTGATTTACATTAATGGCCTGTCCCTGCCCTAAGTCAAAAGAGCCATAAAGGGAGCACTCCAGGGGTGGTGTAGGGAGTTGTGGTAACTCCCCATCAACATCCAGCCTTGATAGTGGTTGTAGTCCCACAGTAGGAGAACTGAGGAGTGAATACAAGATCTGACACTTCTCAGTGGTAAGAGCTGTGTTTACACTCAAATTGGTGCCTTGATATTCCACAGGAACTTGGTGTTATATCATGGGATTGAATGGTGGGTAAAGAAAAGGTGCTCCTGTGATGAAGACATTCAGGCACAGGGGCAGGACATGATGCATGTGATCCCAAGTCTGCCCTATATTTGCTATGTGGTACTCTACAAGTCACTGAGAAGCTGTTTCAGCTCTGATTAAAGTCCTGATGGACCCAGATCATCTTGGTGTTGTGGGTAGTTTGGGTTTTTTTGTATTTGGTTTTTGTTTGCTGTCAATACACTGCTGAATAAGGACAGACTTTTCACATTGAGTGGCTTGACTAATTTCTATTTGCAGGGTATTCAGATGGATGGCTGTATAGAACAAATAGAAAACATCATTTTCATTTCACATTTCCCATTTGTTAGATCTGAACCAATACTGCTTTACAGCGGCCCCATTTTTGACTGTTTTTGTGGCTGCTTGCCTGCTACCCAGCTGGTGGGCACATCCACTCCCAGAGCAAGGCACTGAGTTCTGAACCTTCATCCAAAACCCAATAGCATTAAGCCTTCCTCTTACAATCACCTAGTTCATAGGGGAGTTTCCTCTGGTTTGGGTAGGACCAGCTTTTGGCTGAAAAGCCTCAGTATATCCCCAGACCATTCCTCATGGGTATCATCTAGAAATCTACTGAGGTTTGGAGCACAAAACCTGACTCCAAGACAGTCTAGACTGTTGTCGGACATAGTCCAGGGTGAGCTTTGTAGCTATTTTGCTTTGAACTGGCAAATTTACTTTGTAAAGCCATTTGTTTTCTGTTTTTTCTCCTGCAACTCACCCCTCACCTTCTTCCCAGCAATGATCATGCTGTTTCTACACTGAGTATATATGAGGCTCTTCATCATATTCTGCTCGCTTGTTGCCTTCTGCAGTCTTTGTAGAAACAGCAAAGCCCCAGAGAAAAGTATTTTGCATGTGACAACCTGCTTGGTTATCGTCAAAGAACAAACTCAGAAAAGGCACAAAGAGAGCTGACAAAAAATAATTTAAAAATGTGACTACATTTAGGGAGGGAGGAATTTGCTGTCTGCACTTGGCAGCTGTTCTTAGATTTGATTTTCTTCTCTCTTTCTTTATCTCTGCCTCTTTGGCATAATTTTTAACACTGGCATATCTACCCCCAGATTTAATTGAATTAGCTGATGGATGTTTCCCTGTGCTTTTCACTGTAATGTGACTGTCAACTGAGTAATCAATGTTATTACTTTAAAATCTGTGCTGACAAGCTGTCATTAAACATCTGCAGTTTGTAGCTTGATTCCTGCAGAACCAGCTTTGATACATCTCATCCTCGTAGGATAAGGCTCACAAATGCTGTCCCACTATTTTACCTTTTGGTCTTTTCCCTTTATTTTCCCTTTTATCTGTTCCTCCTGTAAATCACAGCTAGCCAGTCACTCAGATGATGTGCAGGTCAGCTGGGTCTGGCACATGGGCATCATGTGGCTGATGAGAAGCCACCATACCGAGCCGTAGCCAGTGGCGTGTCACTCCTTGGGCCTTCTGCCCAAAAAATCCCCACTAGAAAATGAGCTTGCCATTTGTCACTGCAGTCCCTCCGCTGCCGTGAGACTTCACGTGCCAGGCGTCCTCTGACACATGACCTGAAATGTGACATCTGAGAAGTCTCCTTCGCACCACTTTGATTGTATTTTTTGCTCTGGTTTTCTAAGGACGTGCAAGGTGCATGAATGAACCCATCTTTTCTTCATCCCAAACCTTTTAACCTGTGGGCTGAGTTCTGGTGATGCTGCTGGAGATGTTGAGGTCTCAGCGGTGTTTGGCTCCTGCAGACTTCATGGATATAGTCCCAAACCTTTTAACCTGTGGGCTGAGTTCTAGTGATGCTGGTGGAGATGTAGAGGTCTTAGCGGTGTTTGGCTCCTGCAGACTTCATGGGTATAAATGGTTGAATAAAGGAGGATGATTACAGTGTTGTCCTGATGAAGGGAAAGCTCCCTGTCAAGCGGACTCTTAAATCTGACCAGCGTAGGGGAATTTACCACTTCCCCTGGGAGGTTATTCCAATATCTCATTGGTAGTTTATTCTGAAGTCTGATTGATCTCATGGTAAAAAAATTTCTTCTAGAGTTCAGTGGCAATCTCTCCAGAAGCAACCTGTGTCCATTACCTCTCGTCTTTCCCATGGGACTCCTTGTGAAAAGGACGGACTCTTAAATCTGACCAGCGTAGGGGAATTTACCACTTCCCCTGGGAGGTTATTCCAATATCTCATTGGTAGTTTATTCTGAAGTCTGATTGATCTCATGGTAAAAAAATTTCTTCTAGAGTTCAGTGGCAATCTCTCCAGAAGCAACCTGTGTCCATTACCTCTCGTCTTTCCCATGGGACTCCTTGTGAAAAGGAAATCTCCATCTTCTTGGTAACCACCCTTTATGTACTGGTACCTGGTGATAAGGTCCCCCCTGAGCCTTCTCTTCCCAAGGCTGAACAGGCCCAGTTTTCTCAGCCTTTCTTCATAGGGCAGCTCTTCCAGTCCTCTGATCATCCTTGTGGCCCTTCTCTGGACCCCTTCCAACCTGTCCACATCTTTTTTTTAATAGATTTTTAATAAGCAAACTGAGTTAACCCTAGAAAACAGGACAACTAAGGACCTGGAGAGGTCAAATATAAGCTCTTGTCCCTGCCAGGAGCTGGTGATTGAACGGACCCTTGGCCTAGAGCTAGAGAGGCTCTTGGCTGCACCTTCATATCCTTCCCTTTCCCTGTTTATTTGCTCATTGGGTATTCCTTAGACTGGGAGAGATTTGGGACTTGGATTTTCTATGTTTCTTACCTGTGTACTGCTTGGTGAGTCAATTGACTCTTCATTTTTAGGTCTCCAGACTCTGCCACCGTACAAGCTGGTGAATATTGGATCCCTAGCAAATATATATCTGTAGTTAAAAGCACTACCAAAGACTTGGAGAAATCTAATGTACTTAGAAGAAGGAAACTAAATGCAAAACCCACCCCTGTGGGTAGGGGCTCCTGAGGCCTTTGAGCTGAAGGGCAACCCCCATGTGTTTCACCGGGATATAGCACTGATAATAACACCTTTGGGGCAAAAAAAAATGTAAGAAAGTCACACTTAGCCGGTCCAGACCATGGACTGTAACTGCTTGTTGCAGTACCAGCAGTGAATGTTAATAACTGCTTTTGCCAAGCATTCTGCAGAGAGCTGGTAATTTGTATTGCACAAGCGTGTTCTTGAAATTAAGGGCAAAAAGCACATATAATCAAGGGTTTGATTATAGCAGCTTAGACTGCACAGTCCCAACAAAGTGACTTGATTGTGTGCGTTGTTTTAAAATAATATGTTAAGAAGATGCTTGAAAATTAATTCCATTATCTAGAGTAAAATGGGACTGTGGTTTCAGGCTCATATTTTTAGTTAAGTTATTGATGGGCTTTTGAATCTTCACTTTGAGGCAATTGGTGACTCACTCATCCCACTACATGTTAATTTGGCACCAGATTTATTATTTACCTTCTGTGCTCCAGTTAATTTCCAGGAAGAAATTTATTTTCATGTCAGTCCTATGTGGTATCTGTATAGATTTTCAATTTAATATAATTTCATTTATCTAGATTACATTCTAACCTCTTTTAGAGTCAATTTATTTTCCTGGTGGTTACAATGCAATGACCGAATTAACCTTCGGTTCTCTCCCTCCTGTTTCCTTGTGTCATAGCTTTCCTCACTTCTCCCAGGTATTTTCTTAAAGCCCTATAGGCTAGGACTTCCTCTCCCTTTGGCTCAGCCTCCTGTGTTTTATGTGCTCTGCTTTTTTGAACTTATTATAAGAAAATATATGGCTTATAAGGGCTGGATTTTGGCTGCTTCTGCATTAGAATCTAGGAATTAGATGCGTAATTAAACATGTATATTTGATCTTATGATAATAAGAATATATATAATATAATACAGTACCTAATGTAGACATGTGTTGTATGTATTTATTGATGTCCACACAATTCTTTACCAGTGCTGTGTGTCTGTATTTCATTTCAGCACTTCCAAACTTCATAAACAAAGAGAAAACTGGAGGAGTGATCAGGGCTGTCTCTGGAAAACAGGCTGAATTTGTTTCTGAGACCTCGGAGGCAAACATCATGGTGAAGTGGTACAAAGATGGCAAAGAAATCACAGCCAGCAAGAAATTCACTTTGGAAGATAAAGGAAAGCTGCATAAACTTGTGGCTTCAGCTGTGACGAAAGAAAATGAAGGAACATACACATGCAAAATTGGAGATGACACTCTTATTTTTGATTTAAAGGTCTCGGGTAAGTTTGTGACGCAAATACGGGATCAAAGTCTGTGTTAGAAACTCAGGACTTGGTTCATTATATGTGTCCTCTTTGTAAAGTGCCAGTTTTTTGGGCCAAGATTACACAGCACTGCTCCAGAGACTCTAACCCTTACTGTGTTCCTTATACAAATCCAAAACATGGAAAAATATATACTAATGATGTTTTGTATTCAAGTCAGCACAAGCCTTTACTAGGGTTAGAGCCATGACTCAAACACCGCACTGATTGGAGAGGCTGAGAGCCACATCTGGCCTTTGCCCTTTTAGTTCAGGGATTGCCTCATCTTGTGTGTTGTCTCTGAACCTCCTGACCAAGGTAGTCCTAAAGTCTTACTGTGAAAGCCCTGGGTCCTCCTTTGGCAAGTTAAGCTCCTGATTTTGGAAGTTAAGCATCTACTGCTGTTCCCCAAGGACACTGTGATCTCCGAGACATCTCCCTGTGGTACTGTAAGTGAAGCCATCAGGTCATGATGTGCCCATCAGCACAGAGCATGTGCTACAGCACGTGGCTGTCAGGTCAAGCCCAGAACAGAAACGCCTGTCATTGATGCCTTCCAGTCCAGGAGGGAGCTAAAGTATAAAATGACACAAGAATTTATCTGTATAATTGAACTGATTCGATTTGCATAGCCTGGTGGGAACTTTTCTTCTAAAAGTGGTTTTCTGACTTATGTCTGGAGCCTAATTTTTAACCCAGTCCTAATTTACAAACTGAAACTCTACTGAAAGCTTCTTGTGGCATGTCTACAAGTGGCAGTGAGATGCAGTTTAAGAGAAGTAACAACTGAGTCCTTGTCACCTGTACCATCTACGTTACCATGATGCTGTCCCTCAGCCAAATAAAACCTCGTCAGAGCTGGTTAATCCAGCACAGCACTGGTCTTGAGGGATTGCTACAGGGTTTACTGACCCAGAGGGATTGCTTCCAGTTTACAACTGGTGTTTGCTCAGGTATTCAGTCTGCACCCTGCCTCCACTTCTCTTTGATTGAGAACACAACATTATGCAATTTTGCTTTGAGTGTAATTCATAGTCCCTGACTTTACCTATTGAAAAATTGGTCTGAAAAAGTCAACCAGGCTCCATCCGAACTGATTGATACAGAGTGAAATGTATCCCCCCAGCAGGCAATTTATACCATCTGATTTATACTGTTTGATGGATTTTAAAAGTTTTCTGGAGCTGGAAAGGGAACCTGTGTGATTACCTGAGTTTGGGTACCTAATTTTTGATGACCATGTGTAGCTTAGGTGAACCTCACCTGTAACTCCTATGACAAAACATCACATGGCTCAGGCAAAAACTGCTGTCTGCTAAGCAACCGTGTATCTCCATGAACTTTTTGATGAACAAAGGTTGAGTTCTAGCCTCTTAA
This sequence comes from Mesitornis unicolor, assembly GCF_000695765.1. NCBI lineage: Eukaryota > Metazoa > Chordata > Aves > Mesitornithiformes > Mesitornithidae > Mesitornis > Mesitornis unicolor. The sequence goes on along the minus strand of NW_010174294.1, from coordinate 551 downwards.
CTAAACCTTAGCTAGGGCAACTTCCACCTTGTTTCACACATCACCATAAAATGTTTGCAGAGTGCTAAGAACCACTGCACAGTCAGGGGATGGTCTTAGGGCAGGGAAGTAATCTGTCCTTATGGTAATTAGTTACCTCATTAGTCTTGAACAGCAGGATTCTGCAGGGACTACCCTTCCTTGGTCATCTGATTTAAACAAAAATAGATCAACCCTAATGATTATGATTCTTAATGAAATATTTGTTCTCTGATGCCACAGAAACTCCTGGCATGAGTGCAGTGTAGCAATTGTCCTTGGGTTACTCAGTGACTGAAGGCAACAGTTGCTGTTAAAAGAAATGCAATCCTTAGCTAAGGTTGGTTCTAACTGACAGCCATCAGCTTGCTCTGCAGGCAAGGGCTGCCCTGGTGGAACGAAGGGCATGAAATACCTGACATGCTCATAAAATATTGCTCATTAGCTTCGGGACAGGGTGTGTTAGTTAGGTTTGCTCATGTTTTACATGCAAGGTGCCTTTCTCCACTTAGCTGCCTTCACTTTAAAAAAAA
>NW_010174293.1:58433-58838 GCF_000695765.1 Mesitornis unicolor | reverse complement strand
CCAGTTTTTGACCCAGCAAAGCGTATGGCTGCCCAAGCCAGCTCTAAAACAGAACTATATGAAATAATATAAACAAAATAAAATATGGAATCACAGAGGAATTCTAAAGCAAAGTGAAAGGAGAGTTCAGAACAGAGCACAGAACTACAGCAAGGCTTGTAAACATAAGAAATGTAGGTTGCAGAGCAAGACTAGCCATGAAATTGTATGGCCCGTCTTGGAGATGTAAAATTGTCATTATATTCCAGTTTCACCTAGTTAGGAAAGAGGCTAGTAGTCCCGTCTTCAGAAATGCAGTGTTGCTGATTTAGCTTATCTTTTCAGAACATTTTGTGATGCACAACTAGAAGGCACTCTAGAAATGTAAATTACTGTTTGAGAAGTAGTATATTTCTGTTACAAACT